>NC_079220.1:48245357-48453707 GCF_029633865.1 Lampris incognitus | reverse complement strand
TAGAGGACGCAGCTCAGCACCTTCAGAGAGAAGTTAAACATTCGTACGCGGAGACCTGCAATGCCAAAAGAACACAGAGTGAGTCAGAAAGAGTCCACAGTGGATATTTTAAAGCAAGACTTATCACAGACACTGGGGGAGATTTCACAAGGAACTGACAAGACACGTAACTTGGCAACTAATGTCAAGCGGGAGGGATGTCACATCACACCACAAAAGAAAGCAAATGACACTCAGAGACATAACTAGTATGAGAAAATATAGATCTATGTAACCGCGAGCACAGATATGAAAGCCTGAGAGGAAAAATGGGCCAGGAAGTAGCACCGACTGTGGACGGAGCAAAGCCTCAAACACTGAAAACTCACTGGATCTTTGGTTTTTGATGAAGAACAGCTTGAGGCGCTCCTTGAAAGTGTTCTCATTCACATAGAACTCTACCTGCACCCTAAAGAGAGAGATAGAAAGAGAAAGATAGAAAGAGGCAGAGAGGTAAGTTTGTATGTGTGTGTGTACAAGACACAGAACTAAGAAATATAGAGGAAATTGCCACAGGAAATTGACGAGGTGAAATACTTTTCCTGAAGACAAACTAAAATATGGACTCCAAGACAAAGATAGGGGGGATGAGAGGGAGAACAGCGTGACAGTGACACAGACGGAGGTGTATAACAGGACAAACTGGATGCAGAAAAAGAGAGAGCGATAATGATTATGTGAACACTGATAAGTTGGGAAATAAGACAGTGTGGCTAGCTGCATTAAAGACTAATGGCTTTTGGAGGAAATAGTGTTCCTGTCTGTGTGCCTGCCTATGGGCCCGGACAGCGGCAGTCAGTCTCGTTATCTCCACTCGTTAAATATAGAGCAACAAATTACTTCCCTCTGATGTTCTGCTGAACAATGGAGGCCATAATTGCAGCTCTTTCTGTTTCGCTATACCGGCAACCCCCCCCCCTCCACCCCCTTCTGCCATGAGAGAACCAACCCCAAACGTGCACCTACACACAAGCTTTAAATCTACACCTAGATTTGAGTCATTAGGATTATTACACGTTATTTCACCCACCAACCGGACATCGACCCTCACGCAAGCAGACACAAGGACAATGGTGTGCCCTGAAGACACACTAGGCACAGCATTCCCCCATATATGATGACATGTTCTTGACAGAGCCATATTATAGTGTATGTGGATTCTACCTAAGACCAGCACCTTGAGACTGTATGAGCAGTGAAAAGAGGGAGGGTGAGGACTGGTGACTGTCAGAGCCACTGTCCAGGATGAAACAAGGAGCATCCAAGAGTACATCAGGAAGATGACCTCCCAGGATAAACCTTAGGCAGCAGAGGACAGAGGTTGATGAGGAAGAAGAAGAGAAGACATGGTGGAAAATCAAGCCCCTCCATGGGCGTACCATCAGCAGATAGAGATGGGGGCTGACATCAAGAAATCCTACCAGTGGCTAGAAAAGACTGGTCTGAAGGACAGCACAAAGGCTCTGATCATAAGCACAAGAGCAGGTACTCAACACCAAATCCATAGAGCAGGGGTCTACCACGGCAGACAGGATCCAAGGCACAGGGCTGCAGGCTTTGCAAAGATGCCCCTGAGACAGCCCAGCACATAGTAGCAGGGTGTAAGATGCAGGCTGGGTCAGCATACACTGAGAGGCATAACCATGTGGCTGGGATAGTGTACAGAAACATGTGCCAAATACAGACTGGAAGTCCCCAAGCCTAGCACCACCAAGCACAACCAAATATGGTTCGAGACCAGCAAACCTAAGGAAGTCCCACAGGACTTGAGGTGCACATACAACATAACAAAAGCACCAATAATCAGCCAAAGCATTGCATCTCATACAGGGAATGGATGTTTATATACTATGTTGAGGAACTTCAAAATGAATCTTCTACCAGGAGGTCAGAGCTACTGACAAGCAGGTGCTGGCTAACCAACCAGACATTGTGGTGGTCGACAAGGAACAGAAGACAGCAGTAGTGGTTGATGTAGCAATCCTGAGCGACGGTAACATCAGGAAGAAAGACACGAGAAGCAAGAGAAATACCAAGGGCTGAAGGAAGAACTAGACTGGATGTGGAAGGTGAAATCTACAGTAGTCCAAGAGTGGCTCCAGCAGATTCCAGGACCAACATCTGAGGTCTCTGTCCAGAAGAGTGCAGTCCTAGGAACAGATAAGATACTGCGCAGAGCCCTCAAACTCCAAGGCCTCTGGTAGAGGACCCGAGCTTGAGGAAGACACAGACCACCCGAAAAAGGGTGAGAGGAATATATACACACACACACACACACACACACACACACACACCTACTTAAACATGCATGAGCAAGTATGTGTTCAACAGCCAAGACCACTTTGAAGGAGACTGCTTATTGGCTGTGCTCTCGTTTCATCCCACAGAGAGACACCTGGAGGGAAGAGTGAATGACTCAGTGCCGGTGGTGAAAAATGCAGGGACCCAGCTCTTCTGGGGGGGTCTCTTCACAAAAGAACACCCCACATGGACGAAAAGAGATGGACCACAACCTATTATCTTCTCTGCTGTACAGTAGGAGCGGCGGGGGTGGGGGAGAGGGTTTCTTCCCAGAGGTCCAGAATGATGGTCAGCTGGCACCCCACACAGTCACACAGGCCAAAATGATTTTTTCTGACACATGGTGGGATCAACAACAAAAAAACCCCACAGAAATGAAAAAAAACTTTCCTTTTTGTTGCTATGGTGACAGGGATTTGTTCTCTTTTCCTCTCTCTGTCTCTCTGTCTGTCTCTCTCGCTCTCTCTCTCTCTCACACACACACACACACATGAGCAGATGCATGTGAACATGCCCGTGGAGGGAATTCTATGGTGATTGATTAGTCTCAAAACCTAGTCTTACCCTAAGTTAACATCTTCAAGAGACCCCATTTTAATATTGTTTGAAGGTGATTTTGTTTACTGTATGTACTCATCATCGGCAGTCACTCAGGGTCGAGTATGACTGTTCTCCTTCTGGGTCCTTCTGGGTCTTCAGGTGGGTGTAGAGGCCGATCCTGGAGCCACATAATGGGAGGACGCCTGCATATGACAGTGTTTTTTGCGGAGTGGCTGATGCACCTACAGCCACCACACGGTCCTTGGCAGTAGGTGGCCAGAGTCCAATAGCATGGAGAATCAAGATGATTGGGGGCCACCCTCTGTTGCAGCCTTCACCTGCCTTCACTGCTGTTATGATATGGAGACATCTGCCAGTTCCGCCGTTGAGGTTTTTGTTGGATCGCACTTTGTCTGGAACCTCCCCTTTGACTTATATGCCTTGGGTGACCTTACCAGGAGCCAAGCTCCGGACGGCATAGCTCTGGGAATCATTAGTACACACAAGCTTCTCCACCACGGCAAGGTGGCAATCCAGGAGAAGTGTATGTACTATAATACTTCGTCAAGCAGTATTAAGATGGGATCTCTGAAAGATGTTAACTTAGTGTAAGACTTACTTGCTCTGACTTAATGGAGCCATGAAAATGGTTGTTCTCTCAGGCAACTGCTTGTCTTCGACTGTGTCAGCAATCAAACCAAACAGCGAATCAAAGGTCATGGTCATTATTCAAAGTGACCAATCAAAGGAGCGCAGACATCAGCCACTGTCTATTCCATCCCCGCCTCCAAAGTCTCAAAAGTCAACTTGATGAGTGAGTGAGTGTTGAGCAGTTGCGAGCGTGTAGGGAGCATCGAACTCGCGCTCATCACAGCCCCTTGCTCGCGGGACCACATTTGTGCACACAAAGCAGAAATGCTCCCTCGCAAGGATGCTTTTCCACTCGCGAATACTGTTCTGTGCGCTCGTATCATGTTCTCGTGCCTGGTTTTGACTAATAAACCGCCATAGAATTCAATCATCTTCATAACGTTAGTTATGTACCGTAACTCCAGATTCTATGCTGCCCTCCAAGGCTATTGCTAGTGGCTTTATCCTTCGATTCCATGACAAATGCTCACAAGACAAATGCTCACAACACTAAAAGAAAAAGAGACAAATGCTCACAAATTGTTTTATAATCTATATTTACAGCGAAAAATGATAGTATACAGATATACAAATATGAAATATGTTTACATATCGATTTAATTATGAAAATATGTACAAATACTTTCAAAACCCAATGCGCTAGTAAAATATGCACATGAAATCGATTTCCTTTGTAGTTCTATTTCACACACTGGTGAGACAAGTCAAAGGGGCTTTGACCCCTTTATAGATGCTGCTTGAATACTCCTTTGGTTTGTCTTACCTATCACACCCCATTTCACACTTTATTCATCACCCATCGCACCTATTGTTTTGAGTATTGCCATGACATAATCACAAAGCTTTGGTCCGTTTATAGATGAGCTGCTCAGAATAAAAACACCTTCTGAGTCGTTAGAGCAGTTCTGGATACTCAGTGTGTTGAGTACTTTTGAGCAGTTCTGGTATATGATGAGCTCGGACTTGTGTCCATATATAAGGATGACAGGACTGACCGGTAGTCAGTCACACTCAGCATGGAGATAATCAAGACACACAAAGGTGGAGACAAGCTCTGTCTCGATGGCTACATGTATGTGAAGAAAAGGAGCTACAAAGACTGGATAAGATGGCAGTGCTGTCACCAGAGATCAACTGGATGCAAGGGAGGCCTCACGACTGATAACACCTATGAAAACCCCAGGCCCCATGCCATTCACAACCATCCAGCAGACAGGACACGCGTGGAAGTCACCAAACTACGGACAACAATGAAGGCACAGGCAAAGCAGTCAAGGAGCCGACCAAACCAGATCCTGACTCAAGCCCTGCTTCACACAACAGAGGATGTCCGTGCGAACATCGGTAACATCAACACTTGCAAGCGAGACCTGCAACGTCAACGACGCGGATGTCTTCCTAAGGACCCAGCATCACTCCAAGAACTCAACATCACCGAGGAGTGGACACTCACAGGAGGAGCAATGCCAAGACCCTTCCTCATTCACGACAACGGACCTAGTGAACGTCAGAGGGTCATCGTATATGCAGCAGAGGAGCAGCTCCATGTTCTAGGCCAGGCTGACACTTGGTTCATGGATGGCAACTTTGCTATGAGTCCAAGTGTCTTTGAACAGCTTTATGTGATCCGCGCCCCTCTTGGAGACTGTGCAGTTTCCTGTGTGTACGCCTTCCTGCCAGGCAAAAGTGCACAGATCTACCAAGAACTGCTCCAAGCAGTCGTCGCCAAGTTGGAAGAAATACAGATCTTCCCAGACCCCAGGACCGTCATCACGGACTTCGAGTTGGCAGCCATCCAGTAAGTTTCCTTGGTGCTGGGCCCTCAAGTGACAACACAGGTATGCTTCTACCACCTCTGCCAGAGCACGTGGAGGAAGACCCAGGACCTCGGGTGCACAGAGCTCTACCGTAATGATGAAGACGTCAGGCACTTCTGTGGCATGCTTGATGGCCTAGCTTTTCTGCCTGAGGACAAAGTACAGGAAGGCATGGAGTACCTCAAGGAAAACACTCCCACTGGGTTGGAAGGTTTAGTTGAATACTTCGACTCCACCTACGTCACCGGCACGTATCGTCGTGTGCAGCCTGTTGCAGACCAGCCTGATGCTCCACCACCACCACTCCGTGTCAGGCACATTCCACCCCGGTTCCCCATCGCCGTCTGGAATGTCCATCATGCCACCCTGGAGGGAAGAGGTATGACCAACAACGCCTGCGAGGGCTGGAATACCCCATTTTCCCAACTCATCGGGCATCATCATCCTTCATTCTGGACGGCGGTTGAGGGTCTGCGCAAGGACTTCGCTCTTGTGAGCACACAGATTGCACAGCACCACAGAGGGCAGCTGCCTAAGAAACGCCAACTGAGAGCCTATAAGGAACT
This sequence comes from Lampris incognitus, assembly GCF_029633865.1. Classification (NCBI taxonomy): domain Eukaryota; kingdom Metazoa; phylum Chordata; class Actinopteri; order Lampriformes; family Lampridae; genus Lampris; species Lampris incognitus. The sequence continues at coordinate 48,447,793 of NC_079220.1, read as the reverse complement.
GCAGAGGAGGCTCTGTAATCTGCACAGATTTTTTGGAGGAACGCAGGACCATGGAGGATTTCCTCACTGCAGTTGGACACTGCATCCGACTGGAATAGACTGATAATGGAACATTGCTCAACATACCCCGTGGCAATTGACAGTCTCTATATAAGAAATTGGTTGGCAAAAGACTCTATAGACACTGCTTTAAACTCTCTTAATTAGGTCACTGTGATCCCTATTACATGCTTAGACCTATGTGATATTTCTTGTGACATGCAACAGCCTGTTCAATGGAATATTTTTCCATGAATAAAGGTTAATTAAGATTGTGTATTACCAAACAGTAATTGATAGTCTCATTATCATGATTATCTTTAAGATCACCATTCCATTTGTCAGGGAGATGTGATCCCTCTCACATGCTTAGGCCTATGTGATATGTCTTACGTGACATGCAACAGAATGTTCAGTTGACTTTTTGAAAAATAAAGACTAAAACAATTTGTGAGCAGTTGTCTCTTTTTCTATTAGTATTGTGAGCATTTGTCTTGTGAGCATTTGTCTGCACACCTTATCCTTCACATGCCCATGCAGCATTGAAAAAATTTCAATCCGTGCCTACCTGCAGTGTACGCCCCACTTACAGTTGCAGCGCGTTTGTAAATTGAAAGATTTATACGATCTGAAGAGAAACAAGAATCAAGACTGTCCAATCGGCTCCAAACAAACAGCTTTTTCCTTAGCTATTCGCGGAGCCAGTGGGGCTCAGAACTTAAGAGGGCTGTACCTATACTCATAGAATGTGGAGTTACGGTCAATAACTAACATTCTGTTTCATATAGGTTTCGCCTGCTAGTGGGATAAGGATGAAGCAGGATATGATCCATGCTACACTGGCTCCATCCAGTTCCACAGTCACAAACACACATGAATTCGGGGGCAGCCGGGACGTGACCCTGGGTCGCCCGCACCATGGGCGACTGCGCTAACCAGTCAACTAAAGGGTACGACCCGTTAGCCGACCGGCTAGTGAGTCTAGTCATTCGTGATCGTTACACTACCCACCCACCCCCTCCTTCGGGAAGCGCGTCCTCGTGCTTCAGCATACCAGCTCCCTCACACCTCTGGGCGCACATGCTTCCGCCTCACAGTCTCAACATCCCACTTCTGCCACCAATGTAGTGAATTTGGGGACTACATTAACCAGTCAACTAAAGGGTCGGACCCTTTAGTTGACTCGTTAACATAGTCGCCCGTGGTGCGAGAGACCTGGGTTCATGTCCTGGCTGCCCCTTGAATTCGCTACATTGGTGTCAGAAGTGGGATGGTGAGACCGTGAGGCCATCGGAAGTGTGTGTGCCTAGAGGCATGAGGGAGCTGGTATGCTAAAGCGCGGGGGCGCGCTTCCTGAAGGTGGCGGGTAGTGTAACGAGGACAGATGTGTAGACTCGCTAGCCGTTTGGCTAACAGGTCGGACTCTTTAGTCGACTGGTTAGCACAGTCACCCATGGTGCGGGTGACCCGGGTTCGTGTCCTGGCTGTGGTGGTTCCCGGCTGCCCCCTGAATTCACTACATTGTGGTTGTTACAGAAACAAAAGCTCTCCATGCCCAGCCATTGCGCCATACGTAATGGTGCTTCAAAGAACCCCATATACACCTCATTAGCACAGCATAACAGAATATTTAATATTCTCCATGAGGGGATAAGGGGTGGGAACAAATAGAGCCTACTGCTGTGAGTAAAGCGGAGACTAAGGTTACGCCCCGTAGTCCAGCGAGGAAAAGAGTCGTGGGGAGGCAGCTTTGCCTGCGCCGACAAGCAAAAGGGAATCTCCGATATCCACCACTCTAACAGAACACTCAGTACAGAGTGAGTCATAGAAAAATGGGAGACATCTCGGATCTCGCTGATAAAAATGAATAAATGAACAGGGGCAAGACCATGAAGCTACACTGCAAATGTCTTCCACTGTCATTCCTCCATAAAAAGCCATGGAAGATGAAATTCTGGTGGATTGTGCTATGATGCCCTCTGGGGTATCCAGCTTAGAGGAGAGAGATATGCCTGCGAAACAGCCTCATGCAGCCAGTGTGACAGGTTCTGTCCAAACAGAGGAAGCTCCTGGGACTGCTTTCAGTAGTGCACAAGTAAACGCTGGGAATGGCACCATGGCAGCCATGCATGTAACGTAGCAGGACAGCGCGTGCATAGGGGCAAAGGAGATGAGACACGGCTTCCTCCTCAGACTTGTGTGGAGGAGGGAAGAAACCCTCCAAAGTTATCACCCTCGACCTGATGGAGCTAGTGATGCTTTAAAGTGTAAAAGCCGGGTTAGGGCGCAAAATAGCCAAGCTGCTATCTCCCTGGATACTGAGACATGACGGTGCCACAGAGAGAACAGACAAATCTCAAACTCTTTTTGCAGATGTCAGAGCCAAAAGCGGAGCCGATTTTCCTGACAAACTTAAGTGGAACCTGGTCCAAATGTTCAAAGGGAGCTTTAACCTGCATGCGTAACACCAGCGCTAAATCCCACTGAGGAGCTAGAGAGCATGACACAGGCCAGTGTGTCAGTATGCCTCTCAGGAAGCATTTTATCAGAGGGTGGCTAAACACCAATGTGTCACCGAAACCCTTGTGACAGGGTGAACTAGCAGCAGTATACATTTTAACCATGCTGAAGGCCAAATTTCTGTCCACTAGCAGTTGAAGGAACGAAAGCGCGTCAAGCAGGGAACACGCAGTGGGGTCCAGGGCCCTCTCTACACACCAACGCTGGAAAGCTGTCTATTTGGCTGTGTAGATGCAGCCCTCATGCTCTGAATAGTACCTACATTGTCCTAAAAAAGGCCCAGCCTCTCTAAACATTCCCATTCAGCAGCCAGACCCACAAACTCTGGCCCATCATCGAGTAATTCCTGATCATTCCCTCTGCCTGGGAGAGAGCATCCCCGCACCACAGGAGTTCCCATGGGTGGCCTGATATCAGCCGCTGCAGACATTGGAACCATGATGCACCCATGCATTCTGGGGCTATCAGGGTTGCTGACAGCCACTCTTCCTGTACTCAGTCCATAGGAATCAATGGGACTGGTGGGAAGCCATATAGGAACATCCTGGGCCGATGTGCAAATGCGTCCACTCCCATCGGAGGACTGTCCCGTGTGTTCAAGGAGAACCAGAGAGAGCACTGCATGTTTTCACGCAGACAGATTCACCTCTGCTCTGCCGAACCAACTGTAGTGTGTAACCTCTGCTGATCAGCCTGCTCATCCAGCTGTCCATTGAATATATGTGCTGTCACGCTGAGTATTGCTCTGAGAGTGGGTGTACATGTATTTGTGCTGTGGTTGTCATGGAGAAGAGCCAAGCCAGAGCTCTCTCCGCTGTTGTGTGTGCTGAAGTGCACTCCAGTGCAACCCATGGGGGGTTCGGGCCAAAAGGGCTGGGGAAGAGATGTGTACTGTGTGGAGCAAACAGCGTCACGAAGTTGCTGTTTAGGAGGAGAGGGCTCATAAATGTGACTTTTAGGTGCATTCGCACTCGCATCTGGCAAGGGATGGGAGGAGACACTGAGCGCAGACAGAGGCATGTGTGCGCTGTCCGCACGAGGCATAATGATGGTGCTTGTGGGCTCATTATCACACATTTTGTTTGAAAAATTGTGTGGGGGGGAAAACACCTGAGTGTGTGACTGAGGAAATGTGCTGCTTCAATGACATGAGTCTGTACTGTCCATTAGCTGACAGGCTAAAGGCTGCCGGCTCACACAGTCTGGGGGATGTGTTTAACAGTTACTACTGAGTCAAAAGATTCAGCTTCGATGGTGTTTTAAGCCCCCAATGTACCCTTCCAGGCAGCACTGCATGGAAGGCACTCCCCGCCCCCAACAGTTTCATCGAATCACAGCACTGCTTAGGGTTAGGGTTAGGGTTAGCGCCAGTGCTGTGATTGGCTGGAACTGTAGGGAGCAGGGAGTGCCTTCCATGCAGGGCTACCTTGAAGAGTACGTTGGTGGCTTAAAACACCATCGAGCAAGATTCAGGGGCAGATTGTTTCTGTTTTATTTCAAAACAGTTGTTTGCATTCTAGGATTGGACCAGGTGCTGGCCACATGGCTGTTCTTGAAGCTCCTCTGAGGTGCTGGCTGCACAGCTGGGAGAGCCAACTGAAGTGGCTGTGGAGGCGGAGGAGGAGTAGGGGTGTTAGATGCAGCCCCAGCAGCTGCTGCAGGATGTCTCTGCCATTGGTGATGTTCGGGTCAGTCACGGTGGTCCCGCCATTGACCGTAGGAGCGCCGAGGGCACACAGCAGGCTGAGCCTAGGCGACATGCCATCTGATGCCCTCCACCTCTTCAGACGATGGCCTCATGTCATCTACCATCGAGTGGAAAAGCAGCCCAAACAGCCTGTCTGGGCTGATGGGAGCCTCGAGGTCCCTCCTCAATACCTAGGGAATGGAAGGCTGCTGTAGCCAGAGGTGTCTATTAATCATCCCCTACCAAGCTGCAATCCGTGCTTGGGAGACGGCGATGGAAGCTTACAGAATGAGGATTGCACTGGCCGCCTTGCTGATCTCCGACGCATGTTCTGGAGGCAGCGCAGTCGACTGAGCAGCATGCTTCTTCAGCACCACTGATGCCTGGAAGGTGCACTGATGAGTCCGGTCCAAAAGTTTGGCGGTCAGCTGGTCTTTGGAGGAGAGTGGGATCGGCCTTCATCCAGCCACCATGTTGGCTTGTCTCAGCGTACAATAAGCCAAGAGGTTGGGCTCCAGGGGAGGAGCAGGGGAGGAGCAGGGGGGAAGCCATACCCTCTCAATCCCTCCACCTTGGTGATGGGGACATAAGTGGAGACTGGTGCTCTCAGATTCCCACGCTTTGCTGCCACTCCCTGGTATTTCCTGATAGCAGGAAAAGGAGGCCACACGGGATCACATTTTATATAAGTCTACACACCCCTGTTAAAATGGCAGGTTTTTGTGATGTAAAAAAATGAAACCAAGATAAAGCATGTCAGGACATTTTCCCACTTTTTTAAATTGCAACCTATAAAAATAAAGTGAAAAACAATCAGACAAATTTTAATGGAAAAAAAGAATAATACAAAACTTACAATAACGTGGTTGCATAAGTGTGCACACCCCTAAACTAATACTTTGTTGAAGCATCTTTTGATGCTTTTTTATCTCTTTTTGGGTAGGAGTCTATCAGTTTGGCACATCTTGACTTAGCAATGTTTTCCCACTCTTCCTTGCAAAAACGTTCTACAGCCGTCAGATTGTGAGGGCATCTCCTGTGCACTACCCTGTTCAGGTCACCCCACAGATTTTCAATTGGATTCAGGTCTGGGCTCTGGCCATTCCAAAATGTTGATATTCTTTTAGTGAAGCCACTCCTTTGTTAATTTGGGTGTATGCTTTGGGTCGTGGTCATGGTGAACGGTGAAATTCCTCTTCGTCTTCATCTTTCTAGCAGACACCTAAAGGTTTTGTACCAAAATGGACTGGCATTTGGAGCTATTCATGATTCCCTCCACCTTGACTAAAGCCCCAGTTCTGGCTGAAGAAAAGCAACCCCAAAGCCTGATGCTGCCACCACCATGCTTCACCGTGGGTCTGGTGTTCTTCTGGTGATGTACTGTGTAGTTTTGCGCCAAACATACCTTTTGGAATTATGGCCAAAAAGTTCAACCATGGTCTCATCAGACCAGAACACATTTTTCCACATGGTTTTGGGAGACTGGATGTATCTTTTTCCAAAATTTAGCCAGGCTTGCTTGTTTTGTTTTTTCTTTGTTTGTTTTTTCATGTGAAAAGATTTCCTTCTTGCCATCCTAGCCCATAGCGCAGAGATATGAAGAATAATTAGACTTAGACTTAGAAAACTTTAACATCCTCTGAGAGGCAATTTGTGGTACAGCACAGAACATAGACACGTTTAAAGCATATCAGACAAAGAAAAACAACAATAGCCAAAGATAATCTATAGCAGGTATCATACATATCATTGCAGTCCAGGATTAGATTGTCACATGAAGGGAGCAGCCAGTACTTGCCAGATATTCCTGCAACTCCTTTAATGTTGCTGTCGGCCTCTTGGCAGCCTCCCTGACCGGTATTTCTCCTTGTCGTCTCATCAATCTTTGGGGGACGTCCTGTTGTTGTGCCATATCAAGTCATCAAGGTGGCGCCGGGTAATGGCAGCCTCGGTACAGCGCTCTCTAGTACATTTTTGTTTTTGTTTATTCTCTGTGTGTCCCATTACTTTCACTAGAGAAGAATGGCTTAACATTAGGCGGTTAACTTCAGATAGTTTTTCACCAGTTTTCACAAACCCAGAAAGTTTCTTGGAGGGCTTATTTGGAGGAACAGTGGCACTCTGTGAGACATGGAGGTGACGCAGACGGGGTGTGCTGGTGAGGCTCCAACAGCCGGGATTTCAATCTGCACTCCCAGCGATTCAGCTGGCGAATCTCCACTCCATGCCCAAACAAAATGGACGAGCTGCTTCTCCATAATGGGACGAAGAAGGACTTTGCACATTCTGCTTCCCTTTGTTTCACTGATACCTGGCTCAGCAAACCCACCCCCAACAGCAGATTACGTCTGCAGGGCTTTCGCCTGCACTTAATGGATCGTGTTACAGCACTACTGGGAGAAGTGGAGGGTGGAGGAATTTGCTTCTACATAAACAAAGGTTGGTGTACACATGTGACATTGTTAAGTAAATACTGCAGCCTGAGCTTGTAGTCATGTAGTATCATTGGAGTAGTTCCGCTTCCGATGTGGGAAGATGGCTGCACAAATTTGCGTTTGCCTCACCCAGCGCTGGTGTCGGAAGATGGTGGCGCAAATTCACATTTGCGGCGGCCTCACCCAGTACCATCCATGAACTGTCTTTGTCCATGTCTGTGTCTAAGTTTTGTCTTCGCTTGATGGCTGGGAGAGCTGGTGCTGGATCGGCAGGGAGAGCGAGGCAGGCTAAGCTAACTGCTAGCCCATGCAGACCAAGGGTTCCAATAACACTGAGGGCAGTCTGGCGACGACCTCACCTGGCGTTGACTGTGGTGGTTTTGATGTCGTCATGAGTTCGGGGAGGTGTGTCAAGGGTGTCTGGCTGGGAGAGCTGGCGCTGGATTGGCTGAGAGAGCTTGGTCTGCTTCGTCTGGTGGGCCTGGCAACCACAGCCCCTGCCTGGAGCTGGGCCCGAGAAGGAAACGCCGAGGGCAGTCTGACAGGATGCAGAAGTGGGGCATGCTAAGCTAACTACCAGCCCATGCAGACTGGCAGTTCCAACATTCATCCTGGCTGGTGTTCATTCCCTTTGACAGTAATTTTTTTGTTTAGTTTTGATATATGTTTCAGTGTGGATATGTATGTTCTTGTAGTTTTGGATGTATTTTTGTCTTTGTGTTGTACTGTTGTGGGCTGGGGGAAACGGCATTTTGTTTCATTTCATGTGCGCAAGTACATGAAGTGAAATGACAAATTGTTCCTGATTCCTGATTGTTCATGAACTACAAGCCATTTTATTCACCGCGGGAGTTTTCATCCTTCATCCTGGTCGGTGTTTACATCCCAGGCCAGCATGAATGGTGCACTGCAAACCCTGGCCAACCAGATTACCGGCTTGGAACAAAAGCATACGGACTCATTTTTCATAAACCTCAGGGACTCGGTAACTGGGAAATTAAACCAAGCAGAAACTAAACTCTGCAAAGTCTGTGGTTAAAACAGTGAAGAAATGGACCAGCAAAGCAAAGCAGGAACTGTAAGACTGTTTTGACTGCACAGATTAGAGTATATTTGAAGCTGCAACTTGGCAACCTGGATGAACTAACTGACACTTGGACATCTTATATCAACTTTTGTGGAGACGTGTGTCCCTACCAAGACCTTGTGTACATTCAAGAATAACAAGCCATGGTTCACAGCCAAACTAAGGCAACAGGCCAAGCAAGATGCCTACATCAGTGGGGATAGAATCCTGTACAAGCAGGCCAGAAATTCACTGACAAAGGAGATCAGAGCGGGTAAAAGAAGCTACACTGAGAAGTTGAAAAACAGGTTTTCAGCCAACGACCCAGTGTCAATGTGAAGGGGCCTGCAAGACATCACAAACTATAGAAGACCACCCCTCCATGCTGAGGCAAACAAAGACCTGGCTGACAACCTGAGTGTCTTCTATTGCAGGGTTGAGAGACAGAAATTCACACCCCCAACCACTCCACCCCAAGGACAAAAGCCCCCATCACACCTCTGGCAACCCCCCCCCCTGCTGCTTCAAACACTCCACCATCATCCCGGTCCCAAAGATAATCTCCATCCCAGGACTGAATGACTACAGGCCTGTCGCTCTGACATCTGTGGTCATGAAGACTTTCAAACAACTGGTGTTAGCCCACCTGAAGAACATCACAGGACACCTGCTGGATCCCCTGCAAGTTGCCTACTGGGCAAACAGGTCAGTGGATGATGCAGTCAACATGGGTCTGCACTACATTCTGCAACACCTTGGCTGCCCAGCGACATGCAAGGATCCTGTTAGTGGACTTGAGCTTGGCGTTCAACACTAACATTCCAGAAACCCTCTCCTCCAAACTCTCCCAGCTCACTGTATCCCCATCTGTCAGCTGATCACCAGCTTCCAGACAGGCAGGAAATAACAGGTGAGGGTGGGGAAAGTCACTTTTGGTATACGGACAGCCAGCACTGGTGCTCCCCAGAGATGTATCCTCTCGCCAGAGCTCTTCTCCCTCTACATCAACAACTGCACCTCCAAGGACCCAGCTGTTAAACTACTGAAGTTTTCCGATGACACTATGGTCATCTGACTCATCCAGGACAGTGCCGAGTCTGCAAATCGGTGGGAGGTTGAGCGGCTGGTGCTCTGGTGTAGTCAGAGCAACTTTGAGCTGAACATGCTCAAGACTGCGGAGATGATATTGGACTTTAAGGGACAGCCTTCAGCACTGCTCCCCCTCACAATATCCAACAGCCCTGTGTCAACTGTGGAGACCTTCAAGTTTCTGGGGACTACCATTACCAAAGACCTGAAGTGGGATACAAACGTCAATTCCATCTTCAAAAAGGCCCAGCAGAGGATGTTCTTTCTGTGGCAACTGAATAAATTTGGTCTGCCACAGGAGCTGTTGATTCAGTTCTACACTGCTATCATTGAATCTGTCCCATGCACATCCATCACAGTCTGGTTCAGAGCAGCAACAAAACAGGACAGGCACAGACTGCTGTAAGGACAGCAGAAAAAAAATCATTGGCATTCCCCTGCCCACCCTGCGGGACTTATACACCTCTAGAGCCTGGAAACAGGCAGGCAGAATCAGCACAGACCTCCCACATCATGGACACAGTCTATTTGAACTCCTACCCTCTCTAAGCACTACAAAGCAATGTGCACCAAAACCACCAGACACAGGAACAGTTTTTTCCCCCCACAGTTCACCCCTCTCATGAACACTTAACAGTATGGTGCAGGAATAGACACTTATTATATAAATATGACACTTTATAAATACCTCCCTCTGGTCAAGATGTCTCATCTACATATGTATAATGTGCACTACCTCTTTGAACCAGATGTGCAATACAAATGTTCGTGCAATACAAATATACAATTTTAAATACACATACAACTGTCCAAAGGAGTTGAATCAAGTGCAACTGGACTTGGTATATATCCGTGAAGACATTTCGCCTCTCATCCAAGAGGCTTCCTCAGTTCGTGCCTTTCTGACTAGCTTGGTCTAGTCAGAAAGGCACGAACTGAGGAAGCCTCTTGGATGAGAGGCGAAATGTCTTCACGGATATATACCAGGTCCAGTTGCACTTGATTCAACTCCTTTGGATAACCATGACCTGGATGAATGAGAACATTCACAGACACACATACAACTGCTGTATACTGGTTACAAGTTATTGCCATAATTGTTGTGGTTGTAACATCTATGTAGTTATGAGTTGGATGGTAGGTGAATATATAATGTATACTTCTGGTACATAAGATAATATAGTGTAATAGAGGGGGAGTATATAGCATTGTATATTGGCATGATGGGTTGTGGCATTGTGTTATGGTATATGGTATTGTGTATGGGCAGCATGTTTAATATAATAATATAAGCAATATGGTATAATATGTGGGCATAGGTTGATGATTACCCAACCATAACAAGCTCTGTATAGTAGCAACATACCTGTTATGCGTACATGCTTGCCTCCAATGTGCTGCTCTTGTTCCATTTATTTCATCTGTTTTAAATGTTTTTTTTTTTGTTTGCTGTTTTTTTCCTTCTCTGTGTGAGTGATATCTGCAAGTGCTAGAAGTTGTTGTGTACTGGAATCAAATTCATCATGTGCATGCCTACTTGGCCAATAAAGTTGATTCCAATTCTGACATTTTCTCCACTTGTTTGGTGATTGTCTTCGCTGTGTTCCATGGTGTATCTAATGTCTTGGAAATTCTTTTCTACCCATCTCCTGAAAAATACCTTTCAGCAATGAGACCCCGTCCCTGCTTTGTAAGATCTCTGTGGACCATGGCATTTGCAGTTGGACGCAACCAAGAATATGTCAGGAAAAGCCTACAGCAACAACTGAACTTCATTTGGGGTTAATCGCAGTCATGTTAATTTATGGGAGGTGTATACTAATTACTATTTAACATGAGTTTGAATGTGATTGGTTTATCCTGAACACAGTTACATCCTCAGTTATAAAAGGGTGTGCACACTTATGCAACCAGGTTATTGTTATTCAAAGAAGGTTGAATCAGTTCATCTGGATACAACGTTTATACAACAGGCTTTTAGACGGAAGACATCTTCCGTCTAAAAGCCTTTTTAGACTGAAGAGGTCACTTAGATGAGTGATGAAACGTATCTGTCAATAAACATTGTATCCAGATGAACTGAGTCAACCTTTTTTGATTTTCTTACCTGGATTATTGAGCATGCATCAAGACAGGTTATTGTTAGTTTTGTATTTTTCTTTTTTTCCCTAAAATGATTATGACTGTTTTTCACTTTATTTCTATAGGGTGCAGTTAAAAAAAAAAGAGGAAAAAGTTGACGATTTATGATTTATCTTGTTTCATTTTTTACATCACAAAAACCTGTCATTTTGAAAGGGATATATATATATATATATATATATATATATATATATATATATATATATATATATATACATATATATATATATTCCCTGACAGCAAGAAGGTCAGGGGTTCAATTCCAACCCATCCGTATGGAGCTCCCCTGTGTGTGCATGGATTTCCACTGGGTTTCCTCCCACAGTCCAAAGGCATGCATTGTCGGATGAACTGGAGTCTCTAAATTGTCCATCGGTGTGAATGGTGTGTCAGTGGCTGTGAATATGTTTGTCTTGCTTGCTTTGACTGCCTATTACAATTAAGTTCAAGTCAAGTTCAGCTTTATTGTCATATGTATTTAGAATACAATGAAATTCTTGGGCTCTGCCTCTCTCTACCTGAACACAAGGGACACAAGGACAAAGAATACAAGGACACCCCCCCCCCAAAAAAATAAGTGAATTCATACATTTTCAACAAAAAATACAGTACATGATAACACAACAATGAAAGATGTATATGGGTGCATCAGCTTTTCAGCAACCTGACTGCCCGTGCAAAGAAACAATTACCGATATGGGTGGAGTGTGAGTTGATGCTCTGGTAGCATTTTTTTTTAGATGGAAAGAGCGAGAACAGATCATGAACAGGGTGGCTGGTGTCCTCAATGATGTTTTGGGCTTTCTTGCAGCGAGTGATGTCAATATTATGAAGTTGTGGTAGTTCCGTGCCAATGTATTTGCTGCTGTCTTTACAGTCCTTTGAAGCAGCCTGCAGTCCTGAGCAGTCCGGTTGCCAAACCACACTGTGATACAGCCTGTCAAGACACTCTCGATGGTACCGCGATAAAAGTTCATAAGACTTGGCGTCTGAGTAGCATAGCAGTCTATTCCATTGCCTACCAACATGGGGATCGCCTGTTCGAATCCCTGTGTTACCTCCGGCTTGGTCGGGCGTTCCTACAGACACAATTGGCTGTCCGCAGGTGGGCAGCGGGATGTGGGTATGTGTCCTGGTCATTGCACTAGCGCCTCCACTGGTCGATCGGGGCGCCTGCTATGGGGGGAGGAGGAACTGGGGGAATAGCGTGATCTTCCCATGTGCTATGTTCCCCTGGTGAAACTCCTCACTGTCAGGTGAAAAGAAGCGGCTGGCAACTCCACATGTATTGAAGGAGGCATATTGTCTGCAGCCCTCTGAGTCTGCAGCCCTCCCTGGCTCGGCAGAGGGAGGGATGGCTCGGAAAGCAGGGTAATTGTCCAGGAACAATTGGGGAGGAAAAAAAAAAGGGGAGGGGGGGCTCATAAGATTTTTGCCGTTCGTACCAAAACCCCTGAGACACCTCAGAAAATACACTCTGCTGTGCCTTCTTGAGGATGCAGTTGGTGTTGAGAGACCATGTGAGGGTCTCTGTGATGTGCAAACCAGGAAATCTAAAACTGCTCACATTTCAACAGATGAACCATTAGTGGAAATAGGAGTGATTTCCTCTGCGCTTTCTAAAGTCAACAATGATTTCTTTTCTCTTATTGACATTTAGAGAGAGGTTGTTATCATGACACCATATTGTTAAATCTTCCACTTCCCTCCTATAGGCCCTCTCATCACTATCACTTATTAGTCCAAACACTGTGGTGTCATCTGCAAATTTAATGATGCTACTGTTGTCATATTTGGCAACACAGTCACGTGTAAATAGACTACAATAGGGGACTGAGACAGCAGCGCTAAGGCATGCCAGTCCTACAAACTAATGTTGATGAGAATGTTTTACCTATTCTCACAGTCTGGGGCCTGCCTGTCAGGAAATCAAATAGCCAATTACAGATAGAGTTGCCCAGACCAGGACCTCTGAGTTTCAACACCAGTTCGGATGGTACAATTGAATTGAAAGCAGAGCTGTAGTCAATAAACAACATTCTGACATGGGTATTTTTCTTTACAAGGTGTACTACTAAAGCAGTGTGCAGAGCAAGTGAGGTAGCGTCATCTACAGACCTGTTGGAACAGTAGGTAAACTATAATGGGTCAAGGGTAGCAGGAATGTTACTTATTACATATGATATAACCAATCTTTCCAGACACTTCATAATAACAGAGGTCAAAGCAACAGGTCGGGAGTAATTAAGGAAAGAGATGGGTGTTTTCTTAGGTGCAGGCACAGTGGTGTTTTTCTTAAAACATGGTGGAACCACACACAATGACAGGGTCAGGTTAAAAATGTCAGTAAAAACCTGAGCTAGCTGAGTGTAACATGCCTTGAGGGCACGGGAAGGGATGCTGTCTGGGTCGGCAGCTTTATGAGTCTTGACCCTTTAAAAGTTTTGCTCACAGCAGCCTCTGTCACCTGTCGATATACTTCATCAGGTGGGCACTGCGCTGCTGTCACTGGGTCCAAGTTGTGAGTTTCAAAGCAGGCATAAACGTTGTTAAACGCATCTGGGAGAGGGGCCGAGGTGTTGATAGCCACCCTGGGTTTAGATTTATAATCTGTAATACCTTGCAGCCCTCTCCGCATGCGCCGTGAGTCACAGCCACTGTAGTCATTTTCCAGTTTGTCCCTATTGTCTTTTCGTGGTTTTGATGGCTCTCCCTAAGTCATAACTGGATTTTTTAAATTTTTTAATTTTTTTTGCAGCATTCCTTGTCCCTTGATTTAAAAGCAGTGGTACACTACCTCTCAACCTCAGGCAAATGTTGCTGTTATCCCGGTTGGGCAGGAGCAAATATACCATACAGGGGTACAGTTATCCACACAGAATCTAACATAGCCAGTGACTGATTCAGCATACTCACCTAAATTCGAGGCTGAATCCTTAAAGATTGACCAGTCTGTTGATTCAAAACATCCCTGAAGTTTGGGTTCAGGTTCTGCAGTCCGGCACTGTACTGTTCTCAGTGGGCTGCACGCACGTCACTTTCTAATAGTATGCAGGAAGCAAGAACACTGACAGGTGGTCGAATTTCGCAAACTGAGGTCGTGGGATAAACCTGTAAGCTGCCCTGACTGTGGAGTAACAGTGGTCGAGAGTCTTATTGCCTCTGGTTGGACATGTTGGACATGTTAGTAAAATTTTGGTAGCACAGATTTGAGGTTTACAGCAGTTAAAAGTCCCCCGCCACAGTTGAAATGGCCTCAGGGTGCAAGTTCTCTTGCCTGCTAATGGCTCCATATAGTTCGTGCAGTGCTGCTGCAGCAGTAGCTTGCGGCGGTATGTAGACAGCCATTAAAAAAACATGCAGGGGAATTCCCTTGGGAGATAGAATCGTCTGCAACTTATTGTTGTAACAAAGAAACCTACACCACCTCCATTTACCTTGCCAGTAATCGTCATGGAATGATCCAGTGCACAGAAAAACCCTCCGGTTGTATAGCCCTGTCAGGTGTATTAGGGCCCAGCCAAGTCTCTTTAAAGCAGAACACGCAACACTCCTTCATGTCGCTTTGAGAGCTTATTCAGCAATGAAGTTTGTCCAGCTTGTTGTTGAGGGACTGACAGTTAGACAGCAGTATGCTAGGAATTGGGGGGCCGGGTAGGATGCCGTCATAGCCTCACCAGGGTGCCGACTTGTTTACCTCGCCTGCAGCAGCACTGTCTACAGCTATTACTTCATGGTGGTACCTGTTTGTTGTAGGTAATCTCTCTTGGCAAGTCCCATGGCTTCCAGCTGTTGGGAATGTCTTGTCTTATGTCCAGTTAAGTCTGGCGATCATAGGTATCCAAGCCGCTTATCCAGGTCACAGGATGCTGGAGCCTATCCCAGCAGTCATTGAGCAGCAGGCGGGGAGACAGCCAGTCCATCACAGGGCTGACACATTCAACTCTAGGGACAAATTAGTATGGCCGATTCACCTGACCAAACAAAAAAAGTGACATAAAACACAAAAATAAACACCAAAGTGAGAGTAGCTCATAGCAAGTCACTATAGCGCCATCTTCGGTCTCATCAGAATTATTGTAATTATTCAAATCTCTGAAAGACAGGGGTTAGGATCCATGTAGAATTAAACAAAGCCCCTTCAACAGTCATGGCTTGTTGACCAAATGAGCCTCTTCTATTTCTTCCTGCCTCCAAACCATAGTGGAAACTACCCTTCAAAACATAAACTGCCCTCATGCCTGCCACAGCACTGTGGCGGGTTCTCCACACCATCCGTCTCCTTACTAATTTGTCAGCTGGCTCTGAACAGATTGTCGAGCATAACTTGTCTCTGAGAAAGCCTGGCGTTATCCTCATAACATGCAAAACACACCGAAGACACTAAGAGTTACTGTTGCCATTTCTGCCCGGCTATGGTCTTCTCCTACAGCCAAATCCATCAAAGGCAGCAAGTCTGTCTCTCCCGTCCCTGGGCGACCATCTTTTTCCAGCCAATGCCCCCTCACCCCCCACCCCATCTCCTCCACATACGCCCACCTTGTCCTCCAGTAAAGATGCTTGAGGGCAATATGAATTCTTTAATCCAGCTACCCTTGCAAGACTCCATCCATCAGATTCCCGAAAGCCCCTTCAGACTTTGCAAGACAGCGCCGTGATAACTTCCTCAGAAGAAGAAAATTATTTCAGAGGTCATTTTTGCCTTCGATGCATTTCTCTAAGCAGAAGCTTCTCCACTTGAGAGTACAGCTGAGGATAAGAAGCAAGGTGAAAATATAGCCCAATAAAGAGTTGAGCAGTAGGATAAATAGAGTCAGGCTGTCTAATCTGGGGGGGGGGGGGCGAGATGGAAAAATACATTAAAGGCTCATAAAGGGCAGTATTTCAAAACAAAAGAGAGACATGCCATACCGACAATGGTCTACCTCCAGGCAGCAACCCCACAAATCAGCTTGGAGGTTTATCTAAAAGGCACATAATACACAACTAGATAATTGTCTGGAATAACTGATGTGGAAGATTGGTTTGGGGGCAAAAAAGAAAACCCAAAACTGCAGCCAGTACAAACAAACAACAACGTCACGTAGACGGTGTGTGTGATTACATTCGTGTTTCAGTGTCAAGAGCTGACTTAAGAGACACAATGAAAGTGTCACGCTCAATAAAGAAGGGTGAGAGGATAACCATAAACAGAAGCAGCACATGACCGTCTCTCTGTCTCTCTTCACTTCCCGTATCTATTTATCTACCTCTCTGCCGGGTTATAGGTTTCGCAAACTAAATATGTTCACTTCCAGGTTGAAAGGTACATCATCTGCAGTTCATCCCAAAGGATAAAAGAAAGCAATAAGGGGGTGGTGGGGGGGTGGCGAACCATTTACTGTGTTGAGGTAAGGGAATCTGCAATGCTGCATTTGCATTCAGAGAAGTAATGTGTGTGTGTGTGTGTGTGGGGGGGGCAGACAGACAGACATATGAACGGACAGAGACGGACGAGAGACGTGTGGCAGAGGATCTCTGAGAGAGAGAGAACACAGGACCTTGTAGTTCTCCTGCTGCCTCCACCCGTATGTCTCCGCTCCATAAAGACACAGCACCGGTGAACTAATGACACAGAGGAAGACACTAAAAAGAGACGCAGCTCTGCGCTGACTCCTCCAACCTCCGTGCGCACAACTCAGAAATAGCAAGCGCGCTGAGAGAAAATAGTAGCCGTCCTCTCACGTCTGTGGTCTTACCCTCACCCTGCCGTACGAAACTTTGGACTACGCCGCTAATGGAAAGCAAACAGGAACTGAAAAGCTTTCTAAGAATATGATGTCATAATACTGTAATTACAAAATGGACGGGGTTTGAGCCCAGCCTTTCTGGGTGGGGTTTGTATTTTGTCCCTCGTGTTCGCATAGGTTTCCTCGGGTTACACCGGTTTCCTGTCCAAATCATGTTAGATGGAGATTGTAAATTGCTCAGCTGTATGATTGGTGTGTGTGTGTGTGTGTGTGTGTGTGTGTGTGTGTGTGTGTGTGTGTGTGTGTGTGTGTGTGTGTGTGTGTGTGTGTGTGTGTGTGTGTGTTGTCACTGCGATGGACTGGCGCGCTATCCAGGTCATCTCCCTGCCTTCTGGCCAATGACCCCTGGGTATAGGACAGCCCACCATGAATGAATGGCGGTAAATGAAGCGGAGTGGATTACAGTTACAAGATTAAAAGTAAAAATCACGGGGGGCGTCTGGGCAGCGTGGCGATCTATTCCGCTGCCTACCAGCACGGGGATCGCCGGTTCGAGGCCCCGTGTTGCCTACGGCTTGATCGGGCGTCCCTGCAGACACAGTTGGCCATGTCTGCGGGTGGGAAGCCGGATGTGGGTATGTGTCCTGGTCGCTGCACTAGGGCCTCCTCGGGTCAGTCGGGGCACCTGTTTGGAGTGGGGTGGGGTGGGGGGTAGCATGATCCTCCCACGCGCTACGTCGCCCTGGCAAAACTCCTCACTGTCGGGTGAAAAGAAGCGGCTGGCGACTCCACATGTATCGGAGGAGGCATGTGGTAGTCTGCGGCCCGGGTCGGCAGAGGGGATGGAGCAGCGACAGGGATGGCTCGGAAGAGTGGAGTAATTGGCCAGATACAACTGGGGAGGGGGAAAAAAAGGGGAGGGGTAAAAATCACAAAAACTACTGAAAATTAGGCCCAGTCAAAGTGCAGTCCGGCCACCGGAGCAACCCAACACCATGCTGAGCTGCAAGAAGGCGAAACAACTGCCCCGCGTTTGTTTCACGCGATCTTTAAAGCTGCTCCAATGGCTTTGGGATTTTTGTTGACTTTGTGCGTCCCTTTGGGCAAAATGCGGTTGTTTCAACTTCATCCTCGCAAAGATCATCTCCATTCCCTCTAGCCAGACATAAGGTGTAGTACATAAAAGTGAGCGATGTAGTGGGTTTCTTGGAAAACAGGTGTGTGTAAGATGCACAGCGATGAGATAATGGATCTCTAATTGCGGCTATCTATGTCGTCAGTGTGCCTAAATTGTTTCATCCGATTTTGCAGGGAATCCGACCCGGAGACAAGCATTTTGAAATCATCATGTAGCACTATTATCTCATCTTCTCGCTGATGGCCTCATTTGATTGTCTGTGAAATAGAGGCATAAAAAAAAAAAGACTGACAAATGTTTTGTGAAAAACTCCTCATAGCAGCTTTATAGATGTTGAGTGGCTGAGAAGGAAGTGCAGCAGTAATGTTGCTGCAGAAGATCAAATACGAACAAATTAAAAGGGACCAAAGTGAAAAAAAGCACTCTCATATAAGCACAGAACAAACAAAGAAAAACACGTCCCAAAGAAATATGCCAATAACAGTAACCTAGGGGGAGGCCCGCCACTCAACATTTAGAAGGGACGTTAGAAGGGATTTTCTCAGGGAGAGGAGGTAGTCTGGTAGGAAGAGGGGGTCCCCATGCACCCCGATGATATATTTTTCTAACTTACATTTTTGTAATCCTCAAAGTGTCTAATAAACAAATTTTGATGTTCCCATTGTGAAATCTTGTCCCAAAGGGTCCGTTTGGCGGCCATCTTGGCAGCCATCTTGGATTTCCAACGAAAATTTATGATCAACATAACTTTGGAACCAGACATACAGAGACATATAACCCAATTTTGCTGACTAATTCGGGCATGAGGAATCGATTGGGGGGGTTATTCTCACGATAAGAACAAGCTGGATACATTAAAACTCGAAAAAGTGTGAGAAAAACAGTATAATTTACACTCAAATCTTGCAGGGGGACCCCATCTTCCTACCTGACTAGTAGAAGCAATAATAATTTTCTGATCAATTATCATCAGAAATCCAACATGGCTACCAAGATGGCTGCCAAACGGGCCCCTTGGGACAATATTTCGCAATGGGAACATAAAAATCCGTTTACTAGATATCATGAGAATTACATAAATGTGAGTAAGAAAAATATATCATTGGGGTGTATGGGGACCCCATTTTCCTACTCGACTAGGGGGCTCTCGGTTAAAACTGGCAGAGGACGAAGAGGAAGAAGAAGGAAAAAAAACAAAAAAACAGACAAAGACACACAACAATGGGAAACAGAGTACAAATGAAGGCTGGTGAAATTGGACTGGAGGCTCTGAAATGGCACGTCCCTGCCTGACAGCTTCAGGGAGACTACGTGTGCTCAGCTTGTTCCGAGGCCAGGCGGGGGCAAGTCGTCCCTGACCCAGATACACAACCATCACACACTGGAGAGCCTCAAGATGGCAGACCAAGAAGAAGAAGAATGACAGGGGGGATAAAATAGAGGCAACACTTCTTAACTGACAAAATAATTCCTGTGGCCCAGTCAAGAGTGGTAAGAGTGTACTGAGCTCAAACAGACACATTCTCAGAAAAAGAAAAAGAGTTTTAACAAAAGCACCCGTATAAGACTTCTGACAGGCTGATGCCAACTCTCCAGTAAGACACACAGCTCCTTTATTTAAAAATGCATTAATGATGACTTTTCTTTTTTCCTGCCAGTGCTTCTGCCTCTGGTTTTACTATTTCTCTGTAAAGGGAGCAGCTGTAAAAGGGGGGGAAAAATAAAAAAATCAGCCAGCCTACCAAGTGACTCATTGCAGTGTAACACTTACCCGCTCTACCCCTCTGCTGCGCCGCACAACAGACTAAATGAAAGCCATCATTTACCGGGGCCATGTAGCCCGTATTGACAGTAAGTAAGCGTGCTCCATAGCCTTTTTATTAGAGCCATTTCCTGGCTAAGCGCGGTGCTGCAGAGGATTAAATATACCATCCATCACCTGTGGAGCCGCCATCCGTTTTGTCTTGCTTTGCCCACAGCCCCACCCCTATCACTACCCCTACCAAGCCCACCCCCACCCCTACCACCACTACCCCTATCCCCACCCCAAATCCTACCTCTACCTCTACCACCCACCCCAACCCTACTCCTCACCCACACCCCTACCCCCATCCCAACCCTACCCCTACTGCCCACCCCCATCCCATCCCCTACCCTACTGCCCACCCCTACTGCCCACCCACACCCCTACCCCCACCCCTAACCCTACCCCTACCGCCCACCCCCCACCCTGGCCTCTCCTCATCCGTGGCTCAATGGATCAGTCTCTGCCTCTTGTTTAGAGAGATCTACTGACCCATGCATTGAGTCTTTTCATGTTTACCTGAGTAAGAAACCTCAGGGGATGCGATTGCTGCAGAGTGGTATGTATGATGCTGAATTCATCCCAGAGCACAATGGTCTATTTATTCGGTGAAGACTCCCCTTTCACGCCTCCAGTCAGCATAGTCAAGCAAAAAAAAAAAAGAAAAAGACTTAAACCCCTCCCTCCCCAGGTCTATTAAAATCAACCTGCGACATCCCGCCTATCTCTTTGTCTCCTCATATTGTGGCAGATTTGTGCCTCAGACGTGCGTAGACATTTAACATTTGATTGACTCAACACGAAACCTAAATCTACTTCAGCCGTCCTCATGTACTTATGGCTCCAGAGATTATATTTGCAGCTCAAAAGGAATTAAATATGAAGAGGATCATCTCCCCGGAGTCTTCAGGGCTGCTGGGAGCTGAAGATGATTCCTGAGGTGTATTAGGCTAACACAGTTTGGGGGTAGGGGACCGGTGATTAGTGGATGACTATCTTTGCGATTGCCCCTCAACGGGCAGACCACAGCACCTCCCAGCCTCCGCAGTGACGCCAGTGGGATGATTTAGTGGCATCTGCCACCGCCTAACCCCGTAACGCCTCACACAAACGCTAGCAAGCCTCGAGGCTGCATTGTAGCATCCAGCAAGAAAGCCCCTTAGTCCTGAGGGTTTGCCTCACCAAATAAAGGGGGCGCTTTGGGAATCCGGCATCTGCCACATTGTAAGCCTAGTGGTTGTAAAATAAACTGAGATAAGACTGCTATGAGAATAAATACAAGCTGATTCTGGAGTATCTGCCTGCAGCGCCTTTACAGAACGCTTGACTATCTCTCCTCCTCTGGAAGGACAGGAGGTGCACAAACACATGCACACGCACTATATATATATATATATATATATATATATATATATATATATATATATATATATATATATACACTACCGTTCAAAAGTTTGGGATCACCCAAACAATTTTGTGTTTTCCATGAAAAGTCACACTTATTCACCACCATATGTTGTGAAATGAATAGAAAATAGAGTCAAGACATTGACAAGGTTAGAAATAATGATTTGTATTTGAAATAAGATTTTTTTTACATCAAACTTTGCTTTCGTCAAAGAATCCTCCATTTGCAGCAATTACAGCATTGCAGACCTTTGGCATTCTAGCTGTTAATTTGTTGAGGTAATCTGGAGAAATTGCACCCCACGCTTCCAGAAGCAGCTCCCACAAGTTGGATTGGTTGGATGGGCACTTCTTGCGTACCATACGGTCAAGCTGCTCCCACAACAGCTCAATGGGGTTCAGATCTGGTGACTGCGCTGGCCACTCCATTACCGATAGAATACCAGCTGCCTGCTTCTGCTCTAAATAGTTCTTGCACAATTTGGAGGTGTGTTTAGGGTCATTGTCCTGTTGTAGGATGAAATTGGCTCCAATCAAGCGCTGCCCACTGGGTATGGCATGGCGTTGCAAAATGGAGTGAAAGCCTTCCTTATTCAGAATCCCTTTTACCCTGTACAAATCTCCCACCTTACCAGCACCAAAGCAACCCCAGACCATCACATTACCTCCACCATGCTTAACAGATGGCGTCAGGCATTCTTCCAGCATCTTTTCATTTGTTCTGCGTCTCACAAACGTTCTTCTTTGTGATCCAAACACCTCAAACTTGGATTCATCCGTCCACAACACTTTTTTCCAGTCTTCCTCTGTCCAATGTCTGTGTTCTTTTGCCCATCTTAATCTTTTTCTTTTATTGGTCAGTCTCAGATATGGCTTTTTCTTTGCCACTCTGCCCTGAAGCCCAGAATCCCGCAGCCGCCTCTTCACTGTAGATGTTGACACTGGTGTTTTGCGGGTACTATTTAATGAAGATGCCAGTTGGGGACCTGTGAGGCGTCTGTTTCTCAAACTAGAGACTCTAATGTACTTATCTTCTTGCTCAGTTGTGCAATGCGGCCTCCCACTTCTTTTTCTACTCTGGTTAGAGCCTGTTTGTGCTGTCCTCTGAAGGGAGTAGTACACACCGGTGTAGGAAATCTTCAATTTCTTAGCAATTTCTCGCATGGAATAGCCTTCATTTCTAAGAACAAGAATAGACTGTCGAGTTTCAGATGAAAGTTCTCTTTTTCTGGCCATTTTGAGTGTTTAATTGACCCCACAAATGTGATGCTCCAGAAACTCAATCTGCTCAAAGGAAGGTCAGTTTTGTAGCTTCTGTAACGAGCTAAACTGTTTTCAGATGTGTGAACATGATTGCACAAGGGTTTTCTAATCATCAATTAGCCTTCTGAGCCAATGAGCAAACACATTGTACCATTAGAACACTGGAGTGATAGTTGCTTGAAATGGGCCTCTATACACCTATGTAGATATTGCACCAAAAACCAGACATTTGCAGCTAGAATAGTCATTTACCACATTAGCAATGTATAGAGTGTATTTCTTTAAAGTTAAGACTAGTTTAAAGTTATCTTCATTGAACAGTACAGTGCTTTTCCTTCAAAAATATGGACATTTCAATGTGATCCCAAACTTTTGAACGGTAGTGTATATATATTGGGGGTCGTCCCAGGTCATCCTCTGTGTGGAGTTTGCATGTTCTCCCCATGTCTGCGTGGGTTTCCTCCGGGTGCTCCAGTTTCCTCCCAAAGTCCAAAGACATGTAGGTCAGGTGAATCAGCCGTACTAAATTGTCTCCAGGTGTGAATGTGTGTGTGTGTGTGTGTGTGTGGGGGGGGCCCTGTGATGGCCTGTCCAGGGTGTCCCCCCACCTGCTGCCCGATGACTGCTGGGATAGGCTCCAGCATCCCCACGACACTGAGAGCAGGATAAGTGGTTTGGATAATGGATGGATGATGGATATATATATATATATATATATATATATATATATATATATATATATATATATATATATATATATATATTACACACACACACACACAAATATATATATATATATATATATATAACTTTGTTAAAAGAAACACTCAACAGTAGGGAAAGTGCTCAACAAATAAGGAGCAAAATAATCCAGTGAGTCAAATAGATTCTTTATGAGACAGTACAAGCCTGTTTCATGCCATAAGCAATCATCAGCATGATTGCTTATGGCATGAAACAGGCTTGTACTGTCTCATAAAGAATTTACTTGACTCACTGGATTATATATGTATATATATATAAATAACTCAGTGTTTTCCTACAACTTATATGATCAGTGAGACGTGCTTATGTATTAATCGTATATAATCTCCATTATTTTGCTATGATGCATGGATCATTTTATTATTTAGAGTGTTTACTGTAAATCTATTAGCTCGTGTAACCTCTGTCTATAAGAGGGATACAGCCTCTGTTGCTCTCCCTGTGGTTTCTCCCGGTTTTCTTTCCCTGACAAGCTTATTTTCTGTGAAGTTTTTCCTCACTGGGTCGAAGGTCTAAGGACAGGGGTTATCATACATTGCACAGAATGTAATTGTGATTGTAGAAGCCTTTGGGACTAAATTGTGATTTGGGAGTATAAATCTGACTTGAAATCTGACATGGTCCTGGATGGGTACACCATTAACTGACTAAACTAAGTGACTTGCCTGTAATCCTGCCTCAGGCCAATCACATATCCCCTTAACGCCTGGAAAAAAACGAAAAACCACACACATGGAAGTGTTCAGAGCCCTTTGAAAGAAGGAACGAGCAAGCGCGACACCTCATAGTGTCTTTGATAGGTACCGTCCCCGAATGATCCTTCGTCACTGAAAAGGACAAGGGGGTCCTTGATGTCTGGGTCTTAACACAATATTCTGCATCTAGCCAGAGGGTGGCCAGGGACACTGCCCACAGGAAGGAAAAGGGAAAATCTAATTTAATCAACTCTGACTGTGAGTGAGGCCACTTGAAGTAACTCCGATTTTGCCTTCAGGTAATGTCCTCTCTGTACTGTACATGGCCTTCTTGCCGAGGGAACAGCCAAACAGCTTAGATATCACGTTTAACAATATCTTCTTTTCAGGAGGCACATCTGCCGCCTGGACGCGAGCACGGCTCCCTCACAGCCCGTTTGCTGTCCACCCACCACCTCTGATTTGCTCTGTCTTTGAAGACTGAACCCAAGCGGCAGCCTCTTCTCTTTGCCAATATTAATTAGGTTGTTGAGAGCAGTTAGTTTTTTTTTCTAATTAACAGTTAGGGGACGCAGACCAGCGTTTCATTTGTCAAGTCTGACATGTCAGTCTTATCAGACAGCCCCGCTCTGGGGCAATAATTTTTGCTGCGGCTGCAGCCAATTAGGCACAAACCCCCCCCCCCAAAACAAACAAACAGTAAATTACTGCCCGTTATAAACAGGATATTTGAAAAATGTACGCTAAATGTTTACCCAGTGGCGCAAAAAGGGGGTATGCAACATATGTTGCACATCCTAAATAGCATGCGGATGTGGGCCACTTCAGGCAATGATGCGCCACTGATGGCCTTCCTCTGCCCCTGACAAAATGGATGTGAGCCTGAAGTGGCCCACATGTATAATAATGAATATGGCCCAAATAAGCCAAATCAAATGTGGGGCTTTTTTGGCAAAGATGCGGTGCTCTCGGCAACATGTAATCTGGACGTGACCCTGAAGTGGCCCGTGTGGTAAATGGTGAATATGGCCCAAATATCACAAAACAAATATGGGCCACCTTTGGCAAATATGTGGGGCATGCGGCATTGCTATGGCTTGATTATGGCCCAGATCTGGCAAACAGGAGCGGACCGCTCAAGTGCCATCATTCCACACGGTATGTGGGCCAGATGAAAGTATTGGTGTCACAGCAATTTTACTATCTGGGATAGGGGCACTATGCGAAGGGGGGCGTCAAAACGACGGTGAAAAATATACTTATACAAGATGCAAAAATGTGTCTTTGTTGTCAATTGTTTTTTCACTTAAAATAGGTACATGCTGTATTATAGACATATTTTTGAAGTTACAGACAGGTCTAGACCAACTGCATGGACAAGACAGGCCATTTATTCATTGCGGCTGCGGTCCAATGACTATCAACGATGAGAGTTAAAATGTTGTCATAAAATATTCTAGAGCACAAAACTTTGTGGCATCCTAAGTTGTCAACTTGTCATGACAGAGAGAGGGAGTCGAGATGGAAAAAGCTCAAAAGAAACTGTCAGGGGTGCAGAACAGGAAAAGAGGGAAAAGGAGAAAGGGTGTAAAGGAATGAGAGAAAAATTGTCCATGTGGGTGAAAGACTGCAGGATCATACAAGAAATCTACCTTGCAAGCCATATACTTAAAGGGCACCAAAAGGCCACTGACAAGTTAAATCACCTCCTGCAAAAAATCTGGACTTAGTCTTCCAAAATTTGACAGTAGGTCTTAAGAGTGTTTCTGACGATGCCACTGACAGTTGCCTCTGCTGAAAGATCATTCAGGTTGTCAACTCTCTCACTTCTGGTGACACATGCTTTCAACTTCAGCCTTACGTTCTCATGCTGCCCCCTCTCCCCCCCAAAAAAAATCTCACGCCAAAACACCATGACAGCAACAGAGATGAACAGGCAAATGGATTATGGTCAAAGTCTTTCTGGTATAGTTAAGCAATAGCTCATGACAGCCATCAGACTGAACAAACGCCCCTTAGCTGTGATATAATCACAATGTATCGTGGCCTGGAGTGAGCTGCCACTTTTATAAAAGAGTTACCAAGAATGGCAATATGACAGACCATCCATCCATTATCTAACTGCTTATCCTGCTCTCAGGGTCGCGGGGGATGCTGGAGCCTATTCCAGTAGTCATTGGGCGGCAGGCGGGGAGACACCCTGGACAGGCCACCAGGCCATCACCGCCCCCCCACCACTCACTCACTCACTCACTCACTCACTCACTCACTCACTCACTCACTCACTCACTCACTCACTCACTCATACCTAGGGACAATTTCGTACGGCCAGTTCACCTGACCTATATGTCTTTGGACTGTGGGAGGAAACCGGAGACCCCGGAGGAAACCCACATAGACACAGGGAGACCATGCAAACTGCACACAGAGGACGACCCGGGATGACCCACCAAGGTTGGACTACCCCAGGGTTCAAACCTGGGACCTTCTTGCTGTGAGGTGACTGCACTAACCACTGCACCACCGTGCCACCGCATTATGAAAGGCCTTTTTTATTAAAAAATATTCTTAAAGCATTGTTCTTACAAAAAATAGGCCTCCCTGGCTGCCTGCACATAGTGCAAGGCGGTTTCTATGCAACGTACTAGTGGAGTGATACTGAAGAAACGTCATCGCCGTTGTACGGTTATTATATCACAGCTAACAACCAATCAGATTGCTTGATTCTAGCTGTTTTATAATAATGGTTAAACAGAGAATGACTGACTCTAGAGGATAGCTGAGTATTAAAAAAACAGGTGTTTTATATGGGTGTTTCCACAGAGTTGCATCTAAATTACTCTGATTGGTGCGCGATGCTTATCTCCGTGTTGATCAGACAGCTACTCAAGTTCCCAGCTGGTGTTCTGACAAATAATGCCTTGTCGAAAAATGCTACCATAGCGCGAATCAATAGCAGAGTCTTACCCGACACCATGCTCCAAACCGCTAAGTAGCACATCTCGATAGGTGGCACATAGACAGAACACCGGAATCCCAGAAGGTGTTCAAGCAAGGCAGCCACACTCCAACTAACCTGGCATGAACAAAGCCAAGATAGTTGACTAGGACAGCTATCAATCATGAATTAATTAATTAACGAACTGAGGGTGTTTGTGATATTTTTTTGAATAGATGCTCTGTAAGTTACAGAACAAGTTTAAACTAGCTTAAGCTATGTAAACAGCTGGCTAGCTTACATTAGCTGTCTAACGTTAAACCTGTCATGCAGAGGTTTTGTCTCCCCCTTCTGGTAGCGAGAGTAATTACTTCTCTTCTTTCGACGCTCTCCAACATAGCGACACAAACGGTTATTCATGTTTGTCGTCGCCGCCGATCACGTATTTATTTATCTACTTACTTACTTACTTCAATACTTCCTCTGAATGCCGAGGTTTTTTTCGCTGGAGCATCAGAAACTTTTCTTGGACACTTCTTTAGGTTTTTCTGCCATAGCTTCCGAGCCCGGAAACCTTCTGGCAGAAACCCCTGAAGCCAATCAGAGGCATGTGAACGCTTTCGTCACAAGGAAGTTCAGCTCTGGCAAAGCAATCATTGCTATTTGCTGTAAAACGCATCATTACACATCAACTCTGGTGCGCCAGCACAGAAATGCAGGGCGGGAATGTCGCCACAGACACCAGATTTGAAACTCCGGAATACTGCGAAATACAGCGAGATTTACCTGGCGGTGATGGGCTTAATCATCATTGTGTGAAATTTTTTGGCAAAAGTTTGAATGTCACGGACATTCGTTTATATGTAAAAGTCCCCCACTCTAGCTTTAAGTGCACGTCAGAGAGAAGAATGAATGCAATGCTAAACAATGGCATTCGTTTTCTTTTTTGATGGCACAGCTTGTTCTCTGCCTACTTCACTCTAATGCAGATGCAGAACGAGTCTTTTCAACAATTGGCCTGAACAAAACAGAGTGCAGAAACAGACTAGATGGGACGCTGTCATCCATTATATGCATCAAAGGTAATCAGATTGAACCATGCTGCTTCAAATACGAAGTCTGCTGCTTATAGTTGTACTAGTCCAAAATAGGCCAGTGTGTGTGTGTGTGTGTGTTTGTTTATGTATTGACGTGACATGTTTGACTTGGCATGGCTGAAGAGGGTGTCGTAGAGAAAATGAGCAAAATACAAGGGAACAAAGGCAAAAAGGAGGAAGCCGGAGGCTGTAAAGATGGAGGGAAGAAGAAGACTAAAAGTGCCGCTGGAGACAATGGGGGCAGGGCAGCGCTATCCCCACAACCTCAGTACATTGAGGAGCGCCTTGCTCTGTACATGAAGCTGAAGGCTGAGCATGATGCCCTGATGGCTGAGAGGGCAGAGAAGGACAGCCAGGCCATCAAGGTGATCCTGCCTGATGGAAAGGTGGTGGAGGCTGAATCCTGGAAGACCACGCCATACCATGTGGCCTGTGGAATCAGCCAAGGCCTTGCTGACAACACAGTGATTGCTAAAGTGAACAACTCTGTGTGGGTCCTGGACAGACCTCTGGAAACTGACTGCAATCTACAGCTGCTTAAGTTTGATGATGAGGGGACTCTAGCCGTGTACTGGCACTCCAGTGCCCAGATTATGGGTGAAGCCATGAACGTGTAACGGGGGCTGCCTGTGCTATGGCCACCCCATCGAGAATGGCTTTTACTATGACATGTTCCTCAACAACAAGGGCGTATCAAGCAATGGCTTTCCATGTCTGGAGAACTTGTGCCAGAAGGTTATTAAGGAGAAACAGCCGTTGGAGAGGCTGGAGATAAAGAAGGAGACTCTTCTGGAAATGGTCAAGTACAACAAATTTAAGTGCCGTATTCTGAACGAAATGTAGTGGTCTATTCCGTTGCCTACCAACACGGGGATCGGCGGTTCAAAATCCCGTGTTACCTCCGGCTTGGTTGGGCGTCCCTACAGACACAATTGGTCGTGTCTGCAGGTGGGAAGCCAGATGTGGGTATGTGTCCTGGTCTCTGCACTAGCGCCTCCTCTGGTCGGTCGGGCGCCTGTTCGGGGAGAGGGGGGACTGGCGGGACTGGCGGGGGAGGGGGAATAGTGCGATCCTCCCACGCACTACGTCCCCCTGGTGAAACTCTTCACTGTCAGGTGAAAAGAAGCGGCTGGCGACCCCACATGTATCGGAGGAGGCATGTGGTAGTCTGCAGCCCTCCCCGGATCGGCAGAGGGGGTGCAGCAGAGACCAGGGGCAGCTCGGAAGAGTGGGGTAATTGGCCAGATACAGTTGGGGAGAAAAAAAGCGGGGGGGGGGGTAAAAAAGGTTATTAAATTGATCTGTTCAAGCAAACAAACAGTTTTTGCCTCTTGTACAGATATGACTCTGACATGCTGTTCTGACAATACTAAAATTTGACGATGGGGGGGGGGGTGATGTTGCATACCCCTCCACAAATGGGTGGTTGCACAATGAGTATGGCTGCAAAGTATTACACTGCAAAAAAAAGGTGTATCTGAACAAGACCATCATTATCCAAACCGCTTATCCTCTCTTAGGGTCGCGGGGATGCTGGAGCCTATCCCAGCAGTCATTGGGTGGCAGGCAGGGAGACACCCTGGACAGGCCGCCAGGGCCCCCGAATAATACACAAAAAAAGAAGTGCAAATTGGATCCTCCTTAGTAAGTTTCCTTGAGTTTATTCCTACCAGCCTCCCTGGAATGGCAAGGCATCCAGGAACCCACATCCAGAAAAGAAGGCATCCACAACAGCGATGGACATCCCCGTGTGGAGCAGCTCCCCACTGTCCTCAGCAGTTTCACGTCTGACACTATCAAATAAATTATCTTGTTTCAGGACTCATTTGCACATCAAGAACTGAGTGAGATGATTTAAAGAAGATTCGACTTCCGTCCATCCATTATCCAAGCCGCTTGTCTCATTTGGGGTCACGGGATGCTGGAGCCCAGCAGTCGCAGCAGGTGGGGAGACACCCTAGACAGGCCGCAAGTCCATCACAGGGCCGACACACACATTCGCCTAGGGACAATTTCGTACAGCCGATTCACCTGACCTACATGTCTTTGGACTGTGGGAGGAAACCCACGCAGACACGGGGAGAACATGCAAACTCCACACAGAGGACGACCCCCAAGGTTGGGCAACCCCGGAGTTCGAACTCAGGACCTTCTTGCCGTGAGGCGACTGCACTAACCACTGCGCCACCCTGCCGCCCAAGATTCGGCTTGTTTCAAGAAATCTTTGATATCTTACTGCTCTGGCACATTACTTTCCATGTTTTGGGGATTGTGTTACTTGAATATGCTAAATATTGTCTCAATTTGGATGTGGCATTTTTGCAGCGTACAAGTTGAGAAAACAATTATGAGCTCTATGCACTTCTTTTTTTTAAAATCCCCTTTCAAGCCGATGATGTCACCTTCTCCCAGCGTGCTCTAATTCTCTCATCACTCACGCTGTCGGTGGCACTAAATATCTCTTGTTAATACCAGCTCCAGCATGTCGGACGTACTGCATCCCTCAGAATTTATTCATCAGATCTTTTGTTTCTCCCCCCCCCATGGCCTGGCGGCCTGTCCAGGATGTCTACCCGCCTGCCGCCCAATGACTGCTGGGAAAGGCTCCAGCATCCCCGCGACCCTGAGAGCAGGATAAGTGGTTCGAATAATGGATGCCCCCCCTTTTTTTCACCCCAATTGTACTTGGCCAATTACCACCCTCTCCCGAGCCCTCCCGGTCGCTGCTCCACCCCCTCTGCCGAGCTGGGGAGGGCTGCAGACTACCACATGCCTCCTCCGATACATGTGGAGTCAACAGCTGCTTCTTTTCACCTGACAGTGAGGAATTTTGCCAAGGGGACGTAGTGCGTGGGAGGATCACGTTATTCCCCTCAGTTCCTCCTCCCCCCTGAACAGGCGCCCCGACTGACCAGAGGAGGCGCTAGTGCAGCGACCAGGACACAAACCCACATCCAGCTTCCCTCCCGCAGACATGGCCAATTGTGTCTGTAGGGACGCCAAACCACGCCGGAGGTAACACAGGGATTCGAACCGGCGATCCCCGTGCTGGTAGGCAACGGAATAGACCGCCACGCCACCCGGACGCCTCATCAGATCATTTTTTTATTTTATCAACTATGTAACTGACATCCAGAGGACATGAGGGCTGAAAGCCCTTACAAAAAAAGTATACTTAAAGTTCATTTTGTTAGTAAACATAAGTGCAGTTGAAGTATAATTACCAAGTTTACTTTATGTATTAAGTATATTAATAGCAATGTACTAGTGGTATACTTGTAAGTATACTATTTTAATACTTCTTTGGACTAAATTGGCCCATTTTTCAGTTTATTATAGTAAACTTTTAAGTATACTATATAAGTATACTGTAAGTGTAGGAGTAGTAAACTTTAAGTACAAAAATAGTTCACATCCAAGTTTTATTTTGTACTGCAACTATACTGAGAACTATACTGTAAGTAAACTTAAAGATACTAGTTATATACTTCTAGCCCACTTTTTAGTTTATCAAAGTATTCTTTGAGTATTCTTTGGGTGTAAAAGTAGTAAACTTTAAGTGCTCAACTAGTTTTATTTTGTACTGCAACTATACTGTGAACTATACTAGAAGTGAACTTTTAAGTATACTATTAGTTTACTAGATATATACTTCCATCCCTCTTTTTAGTTTATGAAAGCACACTTTTAAGTATATCCTCAGTAAACTATAAGTTTAATAGTTTTTATTCTGCAAGTATACTTGTAAGTTTTCGTTACATGAACTTAACATCATACTTATAGTTAACTACTTAGATAAACACTACCAGTGGACTACACATATAAAAATTCACAAGACATCAAAATGTTCAACCAAATACTGTATTGGATGCCAAAAACAACAACTGAAGTCAGCATTCCAGTTTAAACCCAAACACAGAGTCTTCAAGGAAGGGTGACATTTGAATTTGTCATGCAGTCTCTCAAAGAACAGTCCTTGGCTGCCCACAAACATGCTATACGTCTTTACATTTTCTGCCCTGCTAAATGGCCATCCTGAGGTAATGGAACCACAAAATCGAACTAAAAAAAGCTCAACAAAATCATTCAAAAAAATTCCCTTTCAAATGGTCTTCTTCGAGGCCTGCTTGATATAGCGTTCGTTGTTGCATTTTTTTCTTATGATACATCTCACATCTTGCATGCTGATGTCAGGGAACTTTGACAGAGCATGGCCTGTGAGTTAAACACATACAAAAACAAAACAAAGCATTACTTCAATGTTTTTTTTTTCTATCACACAAAATTTACCACACACAGCAGTAACACAATAACACAGTTAAAGCAGCATGTAGAGGCGTGAAATTCAACTTAAGCCTGATTGTCATCTGAACACTAATGCAATCAGCAAAATTGCCAACATGGAACACTGCTGTCATTTTGTAGGAAAAGTTGTAAATGAATAATGGGTTTTATCTTTATTTTATGTAAGTTTTATGTAAGTTTATTTAAGAATGAAATTTCCCAAAGCACTCACCAGTTATAGCATCAAGTTTTGTGCTATTGAGTTGTGGCTTTGATTTCATGTGTTTGTGTGCCCCTGATTGTCTCCTTGTCAAACTTGAATGTGACAGGGTTTCCCTGCCATAGACAAGTACTGCAAGGTCACCGTGGTAGGCTGATGGAATTGAAGTCTGCAGAGTTAAGCTGTCATCTAGGGACTTTGACATCAGAGCCTGGCACAAGACACACCTACAAAACAATGGAATGATCATTTAGTTTGCAAATGGTCATACATTGTTTTTATATAACAAAGTAATGATAAAATAATGATACACATTCCTCGGTAAATCTATCTATTCATCAACTGTGCAGTATGGCATTACCATATCTCCCGATGAAATTAGTAATGGGATGCAAAATGCTACTGTGCCACACAAATGAGGCAGCACAGGTGAGCCGTGGGTCGTCCACTTCTACCGAGTTGACTGATCACTGCCAGTTGCAGCCTCTGCCTTCATGAGCGGCGGCTTCGTGAGATCAACTTTTATTTTCTTTCTATTTCTTCTCTTTATTCTGCCCTAACCTCTTAATTTTGTTCTGATTTAGCTATTTTCTGTGCTTAGTTCACTTATAGCTAGATTCTCTAGTTTTCTTTCTTATACGAATCTTGTGTTTAGTAGGCAGCTTCTCGTTCCTAGTTTGTTACTAGCTTTGAGCTTAGCCTAGCTTAGCAGTTAGCTTTATTACATTCGCAGTCAAAGTAGCCTCATTACAACGATGGTTTGTGGTGACTGTTCTGTAGTTACAGATAGGTTGTCTCTACTAGAGAGACGTGTCCGTGAGTTAGAGCAGCTGCTTTCAGCAAGGATTACGTTAGATGTGACGGGCACTCCAGATAGCCTTAGCCCCGGGCCTGACAGCAGACCTGCTACTATTAGCACTAGCTCAGCTTCGTCGGTAGATGCGGCGGCATTTGTCTCTGTTTACCGGCGTGGGAAGGCTCGCAAGAGCAAGCCACCGGTCGTGTGGCCTGGTCTGCAGTCACCTCTACTGACTGCAAACCGGTTTTCACCACTCACCAGCCCTGTTGGTAGTTCTACCGGCCAGCGTGCTTCTCCCGCTCCTGTCGAAAGAGTAAAGCAACGCACGCTAGTGATAAGAGACTCCATTACCCGCAGTGTTAGGTTAGCTTCGCCAGCTTTGGTTCACTGTTTACCCGAGGCCAGAGTCTCTAACATAGAGGATAGTCTTAGGGTGCTGGCATCACGGAGGGAGAGTCAGGAAACCCAGGCACACAGCACCACTACTTTCAGCAACATTGTTATTCATGCCGGCACCAATAATGCTAGAATGAAGCAATCAGAGATCACAAAAGCCAGCCTAGTCAGAATGCTTGAGTTTGCCAGAAAGATGTGTCGGCATCGATTAATTGTCTCTGGTCCCTTACCTGTTAGGGGTAATGATGAGATGTACAGTAGGTTCACCTCAATGAACCGCTGGTTGGTTCGTTACTGTAATGAGCAGGGATTCGGCTTTGTTGATAACTGGCCTTCTTTCTGGGGCCACCCCTACCTGCTAAAAGCGGACGGCATTCACCCTACTGGGGACGGCGCCGCTCTTTTGTCTAGCAATATAGATAGCTGTCTACTTATAGTTTGACACTAGGGACTTATCATTCAGCAGGTTGCAGGTGATTAGAGAGCCTGCTAGGTTTAAATCTAGTGCGGATGTGGAATCAAGTAGTTTAATTAATATGATTAGTCATGGAATTTCTCATAGTGTAGATTATCAGTCTGATAGCTTGGTCTATAACATTGAGACTGTCTTCCTACCCTGCTGTATTGCTCCCAAGCTCTCTTCTCCTAAATGTGTGAATCACAATAATCTAGTAATTATTCCTATCACTGGTAGTGTTGAAATGTGCAACAAAGTACCTAATAATCTCCAGAGCCAAACAGCTAATGTTATCAAGAATGTGACCACATATCGTCCAAAGCGTTGGTAGCCAAAACTGTCAACAAGGTGTCTAATTCCAATTAATCTTTCACCTATTGATAGCTCTAAAGTTCTGCCTACTACTGATCACTTCCACAAGATGCTTAAATTTGGTTTCATAAATATCAGATCACCGTCTACCAAAGCCTTACTAATAAATGATCTGATTCTTGAACATAGTTTCGATATGATTGGGTTATGTGAAACATGGCTGAAACCAAATGTTTTCCTTCCCTTAAATGAGGCTTCCCTACCTGACTATACTTATGCCCATGTAGCTCGGGCAAATAAACAAGGTGGGGGTGCTGCCTTAATATATAAATCTATTTTCAATCTGACTTCTACACTTGAGTCTAAATTCCAGTCTTTTGAGGCTCTTGTTCTTGGTCCATCTCCCTCAGCCATGAATAGACTCGGCTCAGTCCAAATTGTGATACTACATCGGCCTCCTGGCTGTTACTCATTATTTTTTGGAGAATTTGTCTAAGGCCTTGTTACTCAGTCTGATGAGATTCTAATTCTTGGTGATTTCAATATTCATCTGAATAAGGCTGCTGATCCTCTTAAGTAAAGCCTTTCTGGCACTAGTTGATTCTTTTGGGTTCACTCAGTTTGTTCAAGAGTCGACTCATTGCAGTGGCAACACCCTTGACTTGGTTTTATCTAAAGGTATAGCTGTTTCTGATCTGAATGTCTTGCCAACCTGCTGTGTCATATCATCAGATGCTTGAGAAACACAAGCAGAAACTGGGGAGCCTACAGATGCTGTGGGAGTTGACTAGGTGGATGCAGGAGTTAAGGTTTGAACTTTTTCAGTCACTTCTTTCAACTCTGTCACTACCACTGGAAGCTATGTTAAGAGAATGAAGATATAAATGATTATAAGACGGTAATCAGGACGAATTGGAAAAATATAATTTTCCTTTTGGATGTAAAGTTCCTTTATGTTTTTAATTTTCTCTGCATTTTTTGTGATGTTATCTGGGGCAAAGTATTTGTTTAATTTTTTTTTTATTCATAAAATTACCTCTTTAACATTGCCTTCTTTCAGTTTCTTGTTCTCTCTTTTAAGTGCCTTTATTTGCTGCTGCACCTTACACCAGTCCCTGGACATTAGATCCTCATCTGACGACTCCTCCTTGTCAGTAAATGACTACACCAAATAGTCTACATCCTGGTGGCAGCAAAAGTCGCAAACAATTTATTATTTAAACTCAAAATGACTCAAACTAAAATCTGTAAATATTCAAATTATTTACCTCTAAAGATGCTTGCTTTGCCATCAACTCTTTCTTCAGGCCTTCAATCATTTGGTCTACTGCCTCTTTTGGATTAGAGGCTGCCTTTTTGCTCTTTTGCTGTCAAAATTACAATTTAAAGTATATCAGGGATGTGCAGTAAAATTGATTCTAATTAAGTAATGTGTTGTTTCTGCATTTTTTCCCCCTGCTAGATTTACTTAGAGAGGTGGCATAGAATCCTCAGCATACTGAGGATAACCATGTTATTTCCTGTTTCGTTGTTGTTATTACCTGTTTTGTTTCAACCTTCTCCCACATCCCTTGTCCACCTGCTGTTTGGCTTGGTCTTCCTCTTGAGTGTTTGGTTCCAGATGTCTACACCTTTTATGAATTCCTCCCTCTTCTCACAAGGGTCACTGTAGTTGTCTATGTGAAAAAAGTTTTGTGCATACTGAGCAAATTAAAATGTCAGGTGGGTCCTCAGGCTATGATCTCAGACCTCTCTCTAACAGACAGCTTGTTAGTAACTACACTTTGTCTATTTAAGTCTGTAGATTTCTCATGCTAAGATTTTAGTTCTGATAGACTGACGGTTATCCATTGTCAAGCTTGACAACTGATAACCGTCAGTCTATCAGAACTAAATCTTAGCATGAGAAGCTCTAAAAGACATACTGTGTATGGAATTGATTAAATCAAAATGGCAACGTTAATTTAGTGAAACTCTTAAGCTAGCATGGAACACCAAGCACTATGTGACTAGACTACATTAGTAAATGCCACGTTAGCTGGTTATATAGTAAATGTGATCTTGCTAGCATAATGACTTCGAGAAAAAAAAGTCAATTTTAGGGGCTTGTAAACTCCATAACATTAGTAGGCTAAGTATTACTCTGTAATATGCAGTCAATCGCTATCAAACTTAAATTACTTACCACTGAGCATTAAAACTTCTGCAGGAAAAATGGGTGGACTGTCTTTCTTTTTTCTGCCTTTGTCCCACTTTACATTTATCCATCCATCTTCATCATCGAGTCTGGGGAACTGTGTTATAATTTTTGAAGTTGTACATTGCTGGTCTTCAGTATTCATTCAATCAATTTTCCCAACTTCCACGGTCTTGTCCTTGAAGTAATTAATATATGGCTATGGCTCCCTCACTAACAGACACGAGGCACGAGGTCTTGGTTAAAAAACGGGGCTTTACTCTTGGACAGATCAACCCGTGAGAACTGGGTTGGAAGAGAATAAAATAAATACAAATACAATACACGAAATGCATGTAGGTGTCTTGTTTTCACAATTCTTAATTTCCTATAGCTATACAACAGGTAGCATGTTAGCTAGCTAGCACATACATAGCATTGCATAGTAACCGGAGAAATTCGCTTCACTCAAACATACCTTGTAGGCTGCTTGTCACTACAGGGGCTAAAATCGTCTTCCTTCCTTCTGGTTTGTAGCTGTCCTCCTTCCTTTAGGCTTCTACACACTGCACACACGTTCATATGCTTAATATATAAGTCTTTATCTTTCGTTCTTTAAGCTATAAGCCCTTTTCAGATGACGTCAGATAACTTCCGTTCTGACTCCTTGCAGGGTATGCTAACTTCCGGACGGACTATGACGTTTACACGGTCGCTCACAAACCTGCCTGAAATACGGCTAGATGATGTACCACTGATTGCCGAAACATTTGCATTAACCAAACGGTCCAAACTCGACAAAGGCTACAAATTCTTCATCGAACGGTACCTGTTTGATTATGCTAAATAACTTACGTTAAAGGCACTTTAAATCAGTCAGGAAAAAAAGCGAGATCTTGGGAGAGAGAGAGAGAGAGTCAGAGAGAGAGCGAGAGAGAGAGAGCGAGAGCGAGATCTTGAATTCAACTAAATAACTTCTGGAAAGATCGCGCCATCTCAACCAATCTGAAAATGAAGATACTACAAACAGTCGTATGGCCAGTCATGATATACGGAAGTGAAGGATGGACTTTGCCTAAAATAGATGAAAAGAAAATCAATGCTGCCGAAATGTGGTTTTGCCGCCATTTGCTGAGAATAGGTTGGATATAAAAACGAACAAATGAAAGTGTGCTACAGCAACTGGAACAAATATCCTTCTGTCGACCATTCAGAGACGAAAACTAAAACATTTCAGCCATGCTATGTGTCAGAAGACCTGCAGTATTACGAAAGATAGATAGATAGATAGATAGATAGATAGATAGATAGATAGATAGATAGATAGATAGATAGATAGATAGATAGATAGATAGATAGAAAAAATTCCTTTAAAGAAAGACAGACAGACAGACTCATAATTATATGACTATGATTAGCTAGTCTTAACGTTACCTTTCGAAATTACTTCAGGCTGAGCATTCCTGCATTTTCAGAAGTCGTGTCTACATCCATGAGTCGTCTAAGGCGCAAACGGAAGTGAAGATAACCTGCTTCGCGGAAAGGCGGAAGTTAATTGACGTCATTGTGAAAAGGGCCTATTTTTTGTTGCTCCTTTGCGCCTTTTGTAAAGGTGTATCAGTCAATTGCGTGAGGAACGCTGACGCAGTAGATTATTTCCGCCTCATGGACATTAAAGGTAGGAACCAAAAATTAAAGGACGATGCCACACTAAAACTTAACTGGTAATGTGAGGCAGTTACAATGGCGAATGCCATTGTGGTAGATGTTTACTGACGATAAAGTTTTGGTTTTTTTTTTTTTATCCAACCTGTTAAAGGCAGAGTTCGAAGACACTTAACGTCTGTGAGATGCTTGCACGCGCGTAAATTGACGAAATAGTGTATCGCGAGAATTGTGTGCCTGTGTCGAAAAGCGGGAGAAGCGGGACATTCAGGATCACTCCCATCCAGAGGCTACTCTCGATCCCATTTGTCTTTGACAGCAGTTCTGTGCAACATGCGAAGTGATGGCAAAACGTCTTGTTACAATACAGTCGCACTAGAATTGTCAATAAAATCAGCCAAATCTCTATCTGTTTGTGTGAGTTAATAACACTATGTTCAACCGGTTCAGTTCCACCGGTGTAATAAAATTTCAGATATTGTATCCCAAAGCTGAGCTTTTACTATAAACTTGAACATGTAAGTGTATAAAATAGTATGTAAAATATATGTCTGTGAATGTTCTCATTCATCCAGGTCATGGTCATCCAAATGGATATGTAAAATATAGTGTAACGTGCATGGATAATAGACACGTTGGTTGCTCAAAAGGTCGGACCCTTTAGTCGAGTGGTTAGCGATGTCGCCCGCGGTGCGGGAAATACGGGTTCTCGTCCCGGCTGCGGCGGTTACTACGGTTGCCCCCCAAATTCGCCACAATATGCTGGAGTACTACCTCAAAGATGCCAATATGTGTGAAAAATTAACAGGCTACTCTATCAATAGTATGCAAATCTCCATTAAAAGAGTATGCCAAAGATACTTAGACCTTTCTGTCAGTATAAGCCAAGTGTACTTAAGTATAATTTCATTTAGTATATCTCTGATCAGTGTATAAAAAGTAAACTATAAGCATACACTTATTTTAGTTTAAAATAAGTATCCTAACAGTACACTTGAATAAACTTTTTTTGGAAGGGAGGCTTATCAAGCCAGTCCAACATCCACCACCTCATACAGTGAATTTAGTAGGCAGGGGGGGAAAAACCCATCCCCAACAAACCTGCCACAAATACTGACTGTACTGATGGATGGCCTTCCACTTTCCTTACTAGATTAGGCCTGGTTTGGGATGTATTAAGGTGGGGGGACGGGGGAGGAGGAGAGGGAGCATGGGGATGGACACAGAGACAGAGATGGAATGAGAGACGTTGCGGAGGCGACAGCCAATGAGAGATTGTTTTAAGGACAGAAAGCTGTCATTGTGTATGAAAAGCTCCTGGGGTGGCTGTCTATTGTGTGTGATGTGGACTGTGTTTCATTTTAATTTCCCTCCCAAACCATTTGCATGAACAGGCCTGGCTGCGGCGGGAGTCAAGTGGGTTTCGGGGCTGTTGTGGGGATGCAATACAACGTGGGGCGTGTTACAATGTCATGTCTACATGCGGTGCCGGGTCTCCGTCACCGCTGTGAGAGGATCCGTTCATTGTGGGCGGTTTTGCCAAAAATGAAGCCGGTTCGTTTGTGAACAAACAGCACGGCGGGAGGACGCTGCACTGACAGAAGAAGAGAGAGACAGCAGGCATCGCTTACTTTACGGGGGCAGAGCCAGACTGCGATATGATTTCATTTACACAGCGGTCACCCACACGCGCAGTCCAAGTTACACATCAACAAAAAAATATATATCAACAGCTGTCCAGAATGAACGCATCCCGACGCGGGGCTGCTTCGTCAAGTTCCTCTCGGACAAAAGCCAGGCTGCTCCCTGGCTGGCGAAACGCTTATCGTCACCCTGCAAAAGATCATTTTATTGTTTTTCGTCATCTGGCATTTCTCTGACTTCAACATCAAGAGAAGATAAACGCTGCTGCAGCCGGAGTCGTGGCAGTTAAGACGAGGCTTCGCTACAGCTCCGTCTGCCGCACGCACGCACGCGCGCGCGCACACACGTGTAGACCAGCCTGGCTGAGATGTGCCAGACTCCTTCCTGAGCAGAGAGAGAGAGAGAGCGGCACCCGAGTCACTCCTCTGCCCAGATAAAACTGGAAAAACTGGATGAAAGGCGTACCACAAAAACAAGGTGTGTGTGCGTGTGTGGGTGGGTGGGGGATGGCGCAGGCATGCGCGGGTTGACCCCGCGGGTCCCGCGTGTTCGGGTTAGCTTACTAGAAAATATCAAGGGTTCGGGCGGGCGGGTCAAAAAGTGACGAAGCAGCGTTTCGAGGAAATTACAAATGACTTGCAAAAGCATTGCGTGCAGCAGGCTGTGCATTACTAACCCCCCTCCCCCCTCTCCCTCTCTCACACACGCACGCACGCTGTATCATCAATTTGCGATCGTGCTTTTAGGCAATGCATGTGTTTTAGAGTGCTGAGGCTTCACCTATGAGTTTCCACCCTCACTGGTATCCGTAGCCTTTGTTTACATCGCCCAAATCTCTTTTTGGTCCGAAAGAAGAGGCCTGTGTGTGTGTGTGTGTGTGTGTGTGTGAGTGAGTGAGTGAGTGAGTGAGTGAGTGAGTGAGTGAGTGAGTGAGAGAGAGAGAGAGAGAGAGAGAGAGAGAGAGAGAGAGAGAGAGAGAGAGAGAGAGAGAGAGAGAGAGAGAGAGAGAGAGAGAGAGAGAGAGAGTTCATATATTTCATATGACAGGTTACTTGGTTTGCTGCTATTCCAGAATAAAGGACGCCGTTTGGAACAATCCGTGTTTCTCCAGTGGTCTGGCCCCACACCTTATAAGGCCGGGTAGGATACAGTAGGCCATGCCTTGCATCTTATCATGCTGGGCAAACAGCCCAAAAACGAAACACTGCACCGCTCACTTTGCTGTAATCTAGGCTAAATGTGGAGGTCTGCGGGTCGGGTCGGTTCGGGTGGTTAATTAACGCATATTTTACCGGGTCGGATTGGCTCTCATAGCGGGTGGGGTGGGTGCGGCTATTAGAGAGGAAAAACCCAAAACACCCTGCCCCGCACATTCACTTTGTGAGAGCCCCCCCCCTCCCCCCTGGGTCTTCGTTGCACAAATTACAAACCAATTTCCACCCATGAAGCTCCGCTTTCCGCCGCGCACCTGAGAGTATTTAAACGATCACGGCGAGATGTGTTCCGCTTGGTTGGAGGGGAGCTCTTCAAAAGGGGGAGGGGGAGGGGGGGAGCAAAGTATTGGAGGCACTTCAGTCGGGACAAGGTGGGAGGGGAGTGGCAAGAGGGCGAAGTGTAGGGATACAGAGAGCTGCGAGCAGAGAGGAAAGGAGCGGGACAACAGAGGAGCGAGAAAGCCCACAGAGAGAAAGAGAGAGAGAGAGAGAGAGAGAGAGAGAGAGAGAGAGAGAGAGAGAGAGAGAGAGAGAGAGAGAGAGAGAGAGAGAGGAAATATTATGTGATGTGTGTTTTCCCTGTGCGCGAGCATGTGTGTGAAGGGGACAAATTATGCATTCACGTGCATCTATGCCTAGATGTGGTCATACCCTCATCTGCATTTATGTGTGTGTGTGTCTCTGTGTGTGTCTCTGTGTATACCTGCAGCTTTTTTACTCACTTTTTCCATCTCTTTCAAGCAATTCTATCCTGCGGAAGTGTGTGTGTGTGTGTGTGTGGCACGGAAACACACACGTACATACACAAACAAACTCAGCTATTGGTTCTGTCATGGGTTGACTGGAAGGGTGTGGATTCTAGCTAAAAACCCTCCTCACTGTTATGCTGTGTGTAATAGTGTAATACAAACATCACTTAGTGGGTTGGTGGTAACGCGCGTGCATGCGTGCGTGCACACGTGTGTGTGTGCGTGTGTGTGTGTGTGTGTGTGTGTGTGTGTGTGTGTGTGTGTGTGTGTAGCTGGGCTACAGCTTAGCAAATGTGAACATTGCAAAAATTACTACTATGTCAGTTTCAGAGGTCATTTAAGCCGTTGGCTTGCCGCTATCTGCTGCACAACCCACCCCCCCCGTCAAGGACCCCCGCCTCAAGGACCTCAAAAGCTGCTCAGCCGAAAAACTTAACCTAGATGAATGGCTATGTTTGCACCGTGGAGAAGGAAAACCTCGTTTCTTCACCTTGTTTGGTCGCTCCGCTTTACACACCTGTTCCCCCGCAGCGGATGTGAAGCTCCCAGGGGCACAGCAGTGATTTAGGGCTACACAAATGAGACCGACTCGACTGTCGCTTCCACTGGGCTGAACCATCTCCGCCGTTTCAAATGCTTTTTCCCTCTCCCCCCTCTGTCTGCCTCTCTGTTCTCGTTTTTGTCTCGAAACAAATTACCAGGACCATAACAATCTTTTTTCCCCCCTTTTTTTTTTTCATAAGGCCTTCCAAGAAATGAGTGGTGCATGCTGCCGTAAAAGCCAGGTCATTATGTGGCTGAGGTCACACTGTGCTCTGGCTTCATAACAGGAGTCCTTGGGCAGCAGCGGATGGCACATTAAGAGAAAGCCACTGGTGAGAGAGTCCACCGGCAGCGACAGCGAGGCTGGTTGAGGTTCTTGCTGCAGAAAAACAAGGCCCCTTAAGGCGGTATGGAGGATATGGAGGATATTAGGGGATAATTTCATGACAGCAGGCAATACTTGGTCAGATAAAAAAGGACAATAACACAGTAGGCTGTCGTTTCAATAAGTATTATCTCAAGAATGGGCCTCTATACAGGCGCGGACCTATGGGGTGGCAGCTGCCACCTCTGGGACACAGTCTTGCCACCCCATTTATAAATCAGATAATATGTTTTTAAAGTATATTTTATGCACACGCATGGTGAAGGTCAATGAGACCCGCACCAAACTCATCTCAAACAGTAGAGAACAAAATACATTCGATGAAATCCGAGTTTTGAATAATAATACGTTTAGAATAATGTCCATTGCCCCCCTCCTTGAACCTCATGCCACCCCTTTGCCACCCCAGGAAAAAACCTCTAGATCCGCCACTGCCCCTATACCGTCAGCGTGTCATGCACCTTGGTGGCAACCTCCCTGTGTCTGCTTGGCTCTTAACCGGCCAAATATACATTCACGGAGGCTTTTCAATGGCAAGCCCCGCCCCCCTGCCCAAACGCACATTCACGCGCACAAGTACGTGATTTGAAACACCCACTCGAGTCCACCAGCAAGTGTTTTTGTCCTCATTTCTCACCTAGCAACAACATGGAGCAAGCGTGAAATAGAGGCGAAGGTTTTCCATTGGACACATATATAATCCATCCATCCGTCCGTCCATCCATTATCCAAACCGCTTATCCGGCTCTCGAGGTCGCGGGGATGCTGGAGATATCCCAGCAGGCATTGGGGCGGCAGGTGGGGGAGACACCCCGGACAGGCCGCACCAGGCGGTGCATACTGGTTTTTGATATCGGCCAGGCGTACCAGATGAATTGTTCTGCATGCAAGGAGCGTTTTAAGTAAAAGGTTAACGGCTCGTCTGGAAGCCAGGAAGCCCCCACCTGACTCCCGTCTGGCCAGGTGGCGGAGAACTACCAGCGCTACCAAACAACACGAAACACGAGCGCAACACGACGGATCCTTGTTTATTCGTCTTTTATTCACTTCCGTGTTTCTGCTCTCCGGGGCTTCTGTGTGCTGTAGTTATTTTTCCCTACTCCGCTTTTTTTTAAAACAAGCTTGACACGTGTTTTATTTTTTTGCATTGTAACCGGTTATTGTCTTGCCCGGTGCGGGATTCGATACGGCGTGTACTGCACCACAAGGCGACATCACTAACCGCTCGGCTAAAGGGTCAGACCCGTTAGCCAGGGGCTAACGTGTCTTATTAGTGGTTTACAGTCGTCACCCTCCCCGGAAGCGCGCCCTCGCGCTTTGTTATTCCCGCGCTCCGAAGAGATTCTGAGGATCTGCACACTTCCGGATCCCACCGCTGCCACCAATGTAACCGGTTACTTTCTTGCCCGGTGTGGGATTCGATACGGGTGTATTGCACCACAAGGCGACGTCACTAACCGCTCAGCTAAAGGGTCAGACCCGTTAGCTAGGGGCTAACGTGTCTTATTAGTGGTTTACAGCCTTATGAAGAGCCGCTCGTCCCCCTTCCCCATACTTTTCTGCCCCCTGATGGGTGCCACGCCAAGTGAAGCTTCAACACGCACACCGATCTCCCGCAGCGGGCTCAGAGACCCCTTCCGAATGGAGATCAGTGACGGGACCCCGCTTTGTTCCTTCAAACCCCGATCCCCCCCCCCTCTCATCTGGTCTCCGAACGACAGGCGGCGGCGTGCAGTAGCAGCAGCCTGCTAACAGCCTCCGACAGTAGGAGCTGACTCCTCAGCTCCGCGTGCACGCAGGCGCGGCGCGAGCATGAAACCTGTTGCAGCAGTCACAACAGGGGTGTGCTGCACCACGCACTAACGCCACCATATCCCCCCCCCCAAAAAAAACCCATCGGGCTCCTCGCACCTACATCCGCAAACTCACAATACTACGTGACACGTATGATAAAATGGTGCAAATATGCACACTTTTATTTTAATTTGTTTTTAATTTGGGATCGAGGGTTTGGCTCTTAAGCATAACAGTGCACAATGAAGTGTGTTTTGCGTGAATAGTGCATTCTATCATATTTGGCAGCCACCTTTTTTTCCTCCCCTCCTTTCTCTCCTTACCTGTCGTCGCTCTGCCAGTCCCCAAGCAACAGGTCTCGGAACCGGTACCGCGGCGGCAGCGGCAGCACCTCCTTCTCCAGCTCCACCATTGTCCCCCTCCTCTGCGCCGAAAGCGACAGACAAAGAAGGGAACGCAAAAACCGTGCCTCCACACGCTGTGGAGAGACAACCCCCCCCCCCAGAAAAAAAGAAAAGA
This sequence comes from Lampris incognitus, assembly GCF_029633865.1. Taxonomy (NCBI): domain Eukaryota; kingdom Metazoa; phylum Chordata; class Actinopteri; order Lampriformes; family Lampridae; genus Lampris; species Lampris incognitus. The sequence goes on along the minus strand of NC_079220.1, from coordinate 48,402,819 downwards.
AGAAAAAAAAAAAAAAACAACAAACTCTCCCTCCCTTTGCTATTTACAATTCAGACGGATGACACAACTCATGACACCCCATAATCAACTTCCTCGGTTCCCCTCGCGGTGTATTGCAACGCACTTCTCCGCTCCGAGGCAACAGGTCGGCGGGGCTCCGCCGGGATGCGCGGCCACAGCTACGAGCTACTTTTGCCGTGACAGCTGGCGAGCAACTGGTGGTCTCTCGGAGCATCCGCATCCTCTGTGCGCCGCTCCAGGACGCGGCGGCTGCGGCTGCGGAACCCTCTGAGCGGCCAGCCGGGGTTGCATGCTCCGCACGAACTCCCCATTGCACCCGTTCATTTCTCCGTTGGAGAGGGGGGGGCTAACGAAAGACCGTCGTTGTCTCACCCTCACACCTGGGCTGAACGACACTTCCCTAAACTTGGAAGGGAAAACTAATCCACGTATGTGGAGCCACTCGTGGATAAAACGTTTAGATGGGCCATTGTATGAATGAGACGGTACAGGTAATTGCAGATTTCCGCCCCCATTAGTTGTGCATGTTCATTTTCAATTTTCATTTCTGTTATCAGAGGGGAGGAATCGAAGCGTGCCATTGGATGCATGAGACATCCAAAATAGGTATTTGCAGGCTTCAACCGCTTTAGTTGTGCATGTTCATTTTCAAAACACTGGACACGATTCCGTGCTGCTTGCCAAATGTGCTCTCTCTTTTCTCCCTCAGTTTAAAAAATATTATCAAATTATGCCGTCGACCTTATAACTCAGTTTCTAAAAAGGGCCCTCCTCGAACATTGTTGTAATGTAGCCTATTCAAACATTCGCCATGCATGGCAGCGCGGTACTTAGCGCTGTTGCCTCGCAGCAAGAAGGTCCTGGGTTTGAACCCCAGGCCGTCCCAGATCCTTTCTGTGTGGAGTTTGCATGTTCTCCCCCGTGTCTGTGTGGGTTTCCTCCGGGTGCTCCGGTTTCCTCCCACCATCAAAAAACCATGCATGTTAGGGTTAATACGCCTGTCTGTGCCCCTGAGCAAGTCAGTGGAAAGAAGAACTGGAGTTGGTCCCCGGGCGCTGCAGCTGCTCCTATACAATAGGATGGGTTCAATGCAGAGAACACATTCATTGTAAGAATACAATGTTGAATAAAGTGGCTCTCATTTAGCGACTCGATATTTAGTCCTCAGTAATCTTGGTTGAACAATCTCCCAACCATATTTGATTCTATCATTACCGCCTTGCCACATGTGTCTCTGGGTCAACAGTCTGCCATGTCTGGTCAGATAAATGGGTTTTTAAAACACGTGCCATCAAAAGGTTAACCTATGGACTCAACAGTCGTAATAGAAGCTCTAATGAATGTCTAATGCCTCATGGAAGAAAACTGTTGGCCCACAGCCACAGACGGCAGTTATTCAAATTATCCTCCAGCATGGTTAATACTTTCCGTGATCAACCAAAGCCTGTGTGAACTGAAGACAAAAGCCAAATCTATGCTCCGTACCAAAGCAAAACAAGTCTCTGCTAATTAATTCTTTCAACTTTGTTCAGATGGCTGTGGTTGCAATTTGGCATTGCCGTGATACTTGGGGGCGGAGGCCGTTGTAGAAATGATCCACGCCAGTGGTATCCAATTATGTGCCATGGGGGTCCGTGTTCTCAGGTTTTCATTCCAACCCAACACTGCATCAGCTGATTTCACTCATTACTCCTCCTTTCTGCTGGTAATTGTTTTAATCATTAAAATCAGCTGGTGTAGTGTTTGGTTGGGAAGAAAACAGACCTCCATGGCACATAACTGAATACCACTGACCTGTACCGTTACTGTCCATGCACTGGCCCGGCTGCGACATATTTTTTCCCCAACAGCACTGCAGGGAACTCCGCCTCTGATTGGTTAAGGTTAGGGTTAGGCAATCAGAGGCATGCTTTCATCACATGGAAGTTGGATCTAAAGTTGGTTAGAAAAAAAAAAAGAAGGGCTCAGCTACAGCCAAGACATGCCAACTCCCATCACTTGCCCTAACCTTAACCTCAGCAGGGAGGAGGGGGGGCATTTCTTGTACTGACAAGTGGGTTTTAGTTGATCTGGCACAGGCGTTTCTTGTACTGATGTGGGCGTCTGTTGCACTGTGGGAGCGTATTTGTACTAGCCGCAGGCTGCCAATAGATACACTTGGGAAAAAACTATCAAGTATATCCAGCTGCACCCATAGATATCTATCTACAAGCTGCAGCCGCAGCTCGAGCTACACGACACACCCACTTTACTACATGACACACCCACTTTACTACATGACACACCCACTTGGTTAGGTTTAGGCATGCAGAATGAGATGCCGAGGGTTGAGGGGGGGTCAGGGGTGTGTGTGTCGTGTAACATGCCGTTAGGGTAACAACATCAAGGGGGGGGTGTCGTGTAGTGAAGTGGGTGTGTCATGTAGTAAAGTGGGTGTGTCGTGTAGTACTGCGACACTACAGCTGGACCCTTCTCAAAACGATAGACGTGGCCCAGTTCTGCCTCTTTTGCCCTCTAGTGGTGTCAATAGCACAGACTGTGGATCAGGAGGAGAAGCTCCTCTGCTCTGTATTTGAACAGCTACACGGGGACCTCTCGTCTTTCAAGTAAAACAGCATAAATCCACATATTTATTAGCCTCACATCTTTGGCAAACATCACAGGCTGCTGTAGTGAAGGCTCAGCAATAAAAATTAAAATGGTTTTGGGAGGAAGGCAAATTTGTCTCAAGCGGGTGGGCCTGTTCGTGTATCCATGGAAACAACCAAAATTTCATATCGGTGATGTCTTCCATATCCAATTCAGCCCCCTTTCAGTCTCGCATTATCTTCATGCACACTAAGGACAGCTTTGTTTTTGTCTTTGGAGAAATTGTACGTAACAGGCTGTCTCAATACAGCCGAATCCCGTCTATTCAGTCCACGAGTCATTTCGGACGCAGACATCGTTTACAGAGTCGATAAAAACAAATAAAAAAAGAATCATTATAAAACAAGTTCTCAAAAACGAGTGTTTTAAAAAAAAGTCCTCGACATTTCCACCGTTTGCACCACCTCTGAGTGAAACGATCGGTGGTCTTCCAAGTGACCTAATCCATTGTAATGTTGACAGAGGCCAAGGCGTCCACAGCCCAGCTCGGGTACTTGTCCCTGTCGGGGAACATCCTCCTCATGAAATTCCTTACAAAATCTGGGAACCGACCTTCCACAACGCTCTGTCTCGCAGATCGCATCAGGGTGAGCTGCAAAACGAGAAGAGCCTTTCGGTTAGAAATCAGACATACTGGCACACCACTTCAAGAAAAATAAAAAAACAAAACAGGCTTTTACAACACAGCTCCACAAATTAGTGTCACACAAATGATGAAAGACCTGCAAACTAAAAGATCAGAGGATTCAGTGAAAAGGTGTTGCGAAAAGAATCCGGGTAAACAGACGTGTTTTCAGGCAGGATTTAAAAGGCGAGTGAAGGATGAGTGCCAGGCTCTGATGGGTCTGAAGTCTGGCAGCCTTGACGGCAAAAGGCAGGGTCACCTGCCAGACTTGAGCTCAGACTCGAAGACAACAGGTAGGAACTGATGAAAGGATCTCGGGTGGCGTATTGGCAAGCGGGGAGGTAAAGAGGTCGACTTTACTCTCAGGTGCCAGACCTTGCTGTGCATTAAAGGAAATCATTCAAACCGTAATATCGTCTAAAAAAAAAACGGTACTCAACGCAATTCAACTCAACAGTCGACAAAACTGGGGTGATGTGCTGCAGCATCTTGAAACAAGCTGAGCAATAGATTTCCGCCAAAGAAAGCAAGCGTGCTAGAAAAGCGTGCAGCTTTTTCTGCACCGGGTAGTGAAAAGGAATACTCCAGCTTCAACAATAACTGAAATAACTCCCAATATTATATTCTCTGCACCACTGCACCTTTTTTTATTTTGCCTGTATAAGTCAATCCTTGTGTATATATCTGAAGATTGTTGTGTTGTTATTCTATGTTAAGTACCCTGAGAGAGCCACGAAACCGGGGTCAAATTCCATGAGTGTGCAAACTTGCGTGGCCAATAAACACAATTCTGATTCTGAAAGAGATGCTTTAATGCTTTTTTCTGAGCACATTTTTAACACCGGTGGTTTGAATTACAATGGAAAGGTAGGCGTGGTTTTATGATTTCATAGCTATTGGCTACTGAAATTCAGGGTGGTTGCGTGGGTGTGGCTGGGTGAGCTAAACACTGGAGCTAAACCGCTTGCTGTAGAAAAACGAGAAATTCACTTTACAAAAAAAAAAAGGTGAGCGACGAGCCCACCGACAGCAGCTTTGCGGTTGAGGATGTGGAAGTGGAAGACAGTTCCTCTTCCTCAGTGAAAGTTGACTACTCGCCTCACGAATATGTTGCTCGGCCAATACAGCCGTATTCCTCCGAGCCAAAAGGGGGCGTCTCCGCTTTTATAGCGTCCCGCTACGGACACGCCCTCTACGCTAATGGTAATTCGTGACGCGGTAAGTTACCACATTCTCGCCAACCAGAAATCAGGTACTCGACCACCGATACCTCTCGCCTGGCCATAAATGTGATTTTAGGGCTACCATTTGTCTCATCGATCACATCCACACTCCTTACATCGATTAACAACAGGACAAGTCGGGTTTTGATGCAAGTATCTCTTGAACAATATTACATAGCTGTACATGGCTGATAGGCAGTTTTGGCCCAGAGCATAAAATAATGAAAAACGGAGTCCCATAATTTTTTTTTCTTTATTTTTTTTTAGATTTCTCCCCCTTTTTCTCCCCAGTTGTACTTGGCCAATTAACCCACTCTTCCAAGCCATCCTGGTTGCTGCTCCGGGGAGGGCTGCAAACTACCACATGCCTCCTCTGATACACGTGGAGTCACCAGCCGTTTCTTTTCACCTGACAGTGAGGAATATCACCATGGGAATGTAGCATGTGGGAGGATCACGCTATTCCCCCCCGGTCCCCCCCAAACAGGCACCCTGACCGACCAGAGGAGGCGCTAGTGCAGCGACCAGGACACATACCCACATCCGGCTTCCCACCCGCAGACACGGCCAATTGTGTCTGTAGGCATGCCCGACCAAGCCGGAGGTAACACCGGGATTCGAACTGACGATCCCCGTGTTGGTAGGCAACAGAATAGACTGCCACACTACCCAGACACCAAAACTGAGTCCCATTCTAAAACAATAAAAGGTACAGATTTATTGCTTATTTTTTACATTGATAGCCACGGGGCTCCAATATTGCTGTCATGCGGTCCAGTCTGTCAGTTTTTGTCTTTCTTGCGCTTCATGTAATTTATTCAACGTCCAGACCTTCACAGAGGATGTTCTGTGAGACTATTGACAAAGGAAAGGTCATTTGGATCCACAGCTAAGGAAAGCTGCCTGACATCCTCGTTTTAATGAAGAGACATAAAGGCATGCAAAAAGGAAAAATAGAGGAAAAGAAAACTTGCCTAGAAGTAACTTGTAAAAAGAGAAGAGCACAGGGGTCAGAGGAGGTAAGACGAGGAGTTACATATGGAAATTATTAAGTGTCTTTTAAAAGGTTAGGAATTAAAATCATGATAAAGCCGTGAATGATAATCCCACCAAGTTATGAGAGGCCACTTACAAAGATTAACTAAAATCAACTTAAACTGAATGGTCTGCAGTATCAAAGGCTGCAGAAAATCCCCACATCACCACAACGGCACAATGATGATCTAAACGTTAAGGCATCGTTCAGTCGAGGAGTTTCAGAGTTCTGAGTCCTGAACCCAGACTGCTTTCCCCCCATTTAAAAAGAGTGGTTATTTAGGAATGTTAACTGCATGAGGCTGCTTCTCGAAAAATTCAGACAGGAATGGGAGCCCAGATTAAGGCAGTTGGCAGATTGTTGTTAGTCATAGCTTGGATATCAAGAGCTAATAGGCTGATGACTTTTTTTTCTTTTCTTTTCTTATTTTTTTTCAGAAGAATAGTGAACACAAAATCCAGAAAATAAGGGGACAGTTTCATTCGGGACCAAAATATTGAGGAGCGCCGACAACGAGATGGTGTCGTTCATTCTTGTTCTTGTGAAATGGTTGCTTTCCTAGTCTGGGTTAGTTTATGAACAAGATAAATTCAGTTGGATAAGTTTAATGGCAGTAATCCTGAGTACTGAAAATCAGCAAATAAAAATGGCAAATTTTTATCTAATTTTGCTTAGTTCAAGAATTTCAGTTTTATAAACTTTGAATTCAAAGTTTAAAAGTCTTACTTTTGTATTGATGTAATTACGATACCCTTGCTTGTTCAGTTGTATTCAGCAATACTAACCTGGTAGGCGATGTTGTGGATGGTGACGTGATGCATGGCGGCAGTATCACTCTTAAAAAGAGCATGCAGGTAAGCCCGGCTGTGCCTGGAACAGTTGACGTGCATGTAGTTAACACCTTTGCCGTTTAATGTTTGCAGTTTGATACAAAATCTCTTAACACCGAGCACATTGAGCACAGGAGCCTAAGCTGGCACTCAACAGGACGATAAATAAACACAGTGCACTGCTAAAATTCTCTTAGCAAACAGACTTAAGAGTGTCACCTTAACAGATATATCAGAATCAGAAACACTTTATTTGCCATTTAATTTCATGCACTCGTGCACATGAAATGAAATGGAACATTGTTTCCCCCAGCCCACAGCAGTACAACACAAGACAAAAACGCATCCAAAAACTACAAGAACACATTTATCCAAACTAACACATACTATATCCAAACTAAAAAAAAATAATAATAAAAAAAAAAAAATTCACTGTCCCGGAGAATGAATGCCAGCCAGCATGACTGTTGGAACTGCCGGTCTGCATGGGCTAGCAGTTAGCTTAGCCTGCCCTGTTTACGCGTCCTGTCAGACCACCCTCGGTGTTTCCTCTTCGGGCCTAGCTCTGATCAGGGCCGTGGTCCTTGGGCACACAGCATGCAGCAGACCACGCTCCCTCAGCCGATCCAATGCTAGCTCTCCCAGCCAAACACCTTCGACACACCTCCCTGCACTCCAAAGAACAACACTAAAAACATAGTCAAGGCTAGGCGAGGCCGTCGCCAGACTACCCTTGGTGTTATCGGAACTGACAGTCTGCATGGGCTAGCAGTTAGCTTAGCCTGCCCCGCTTCCGCATCCTGTCAGACCGCCCTTGGTGTTACTGCTTCAGGCATAGCTCCAGGCAGGGCCGTGGTTCCTGGGCCCACAGAACGCAGCAGACCAAGCTCTCCCAGCCATCAAGTGAAGACAAACTTAGACGCAGATGTGGACAAAGACACTGCATGGATGGTACTGGGTGAGGCCGCCGCAAGCGTGAATTTGCACCGCCATCGTCCCACACTGGTACTGGGTGATGCTGCTGCAAACGTGAATTTGCACCGCCATCTTCCCACGCCAGAAGAGGAAACATATACATATGTAACCTCCAAGGCTTGTTTATTCATATAATTCATGCTTATGTATTAAGTCAAAGATAGCTAAATCAAGGAAACCCAAATTTGCAGAAAATGTACAACTTGAGGCAACCTTTGACAGAGGTCAAGCTAGTCACCACACAACACCGTAAAAAGAATTCTCTGTCAAAGCTACACTTCCCTAAAACTTTGTAATACGCATGCCAGTCTAAGTGTCATTGTATCAAATGATAACATGACCCTTTATCTTACCTTAATTATATCTACCATTTGAATCAACGCAGAAATCCTTTTGTGCTCTTCCTATGTGAACAGAATGTTGTCTCTTTTAAAGAAAAAGGGACTCCAGGTGGTATTTATGATAAAACCTTACAAGATTTAGATTAAATGACCCTTTCCCTAAGTCTCTTGCTGAACTTCCATTTACCTCTTGCAGGTGGGGCACTTGCATTCTGGGTCTATGGGCCTGAAGTCCTTAGCATACTGCTTTTGCTTTACCTGGAGAGATCCCCATGGCACCAAAGCAGAGCCAAACCTCTGGAGTTAGAAGAAAAAAAAACAGTCTTCATTGTAAACACAATCAAGTATAATGAAGCCAATTATTATGGCATTATACCAATGACAATTTAAAAACAGACTGAACAGTGTGCAAAGTAGAGAGGAATGCTCACCGCTGTCCGAGTGGGGAAGACACAGTCAAACATATCACATCCTAGGGCGACGCACACCACCAAATCCACAGCATAACTAGAATGTCAAGTTTGTTTTTAAGTCATCTTATTACACCACAGTCAGTAGCCACTAAAATTTCCATACAGTGTGTGGGAAAAAAAAAACATACCCCACACCCATAAGGTAGCGGGGCTTTTCTCGGGGTAGGTGGTCAGTGCTCAGTGTGACCATCCTCCAGAAGTCATCCTTCTCCTCCCCTCCACTCAGGCCGCCAATGGCAAAACCAGGAACATCACGTTTGGTCATTTCTGCCGGACAGGGATAAGATATCTAAACCACAATAAAAAAGAACAAATAGAAAATGCACACCGACAGCAGAAATAGGAGGTGAATTGTGTCGAAAAACATGTACAAACTTGTGATTTTAATTTGAAGTCAGAGAAAGAATTCACAAATGTGAAGTTATTTTCACAAATGTAACAAAAGCTGCATCTTGAAATGCAATACTATATCTGCTCTTGTTTATTTTGTATATGGATTCATATTTTCAAAACATCTACAAATCAGTCCATCATTGTATGTTCACAAATTCGCACACACTTTCAATTCAGTGTGCTCTTTTGTGGCAATTCTTTTGAGAAGCAAAAGCGATTTGTGCACTCATGCAATGACACCTATGAGTAGAGCAACCCACCACCCCTCCACGCTGATTTTTCTGTTCCCCCCTCCTTTTTCTCCCCAACTGTACCCCGCCAATTACCCCCACTCCTCCAAGCCATCCCGGTCACTGCTCCAACCCCTCTACCGAGCCGGGGAGGGCTGCAGACTACCACATGCCTCCTCCGATACATGTGGAGTCACCAGCCACTTTTCACCTGACAGTGAGGAGTTTCGCCAGGGAGATGTAGCGCGTGGGAGGATCATGCTATTCCCCCCAGTTCTCCCTCCCCCCTGAACAGGCACCCCAACTGACCAGAGGAGGCCCTAGTGCAGCGACCAGGACACATGCCCACATCCGACTTCCCACCCACAGACATGACCAATTGTGTCTGTAGGGATGCCCGACCAAGATGGAGGTAACAAGGGGATTCGAACCAGCCTTCCCCGTGCTGGTAGGCAATGAAATAGACCGCTACGCTACCCGGATGCCCAGAGCTGATTTCTCTAAAAATTGTTGAAACATTTTCACATTTGTGAATCTTTTCTGCAAATTTCCAATTTGAAACAAAATGCTTTGCGCCACGATTTACCTAATTATACAGCAAACCTTACCATCTAGGCACTGCTTACGCAGCTCTGCATTCAGTCCACCCTGGATGATGGCAAATAGGTTCTGTTTGTCTGGATGTTTGTTGGCAACTATGCAGCGGTCCAGCCAGCGGATCGACCTGTGCATTGCCTCTTCTACCCGTGGGCCTGTTACTGTACTGCTGACCACATCATCCAGCTGCATCATGATGTCGGACCCTGGACAAGCAGGAATAGAGACACCGAGAGGTTGGCCATCGACTTTTAGGGACTTCATGGGAAGAACGTTCAAGCCCCCCCCCCCCCCCAAGATGATGCAGATATTATACATTACTGTGATATGTCTGATATGATCAAACACATGATATGATCACATTTTGTACTTTATGCAACTCATTCAACACATACACAAAAAAGCAAAGTGGTGAACTTTAAGGAAAAAACAAAGTAAAAAAGCAAACGTTTACTTAAACATGGTGTGTGTGTGTGCGCGCGCGTGTGTGCGTGCGTGCATAGAGGATGTACACAAACCATAGTTGAGTAAAGAAAAATGTTCAAGTACGTATGGCTGTACGCAAGTGAAATGATAGACAATATTTGGGCACAGGTAAGAGAGAATCGTGAGAATACTACTATCAGACAAACCTACTGAGAACTCAAATGTCACGAAAACTTGAAGATTGAGGTCGTCTTTGGCAGAAAACATTCAAGATGAATCTAAGTATTGTTACAACAGATATACTTACCCAGACAGTTTTGGATATCGATAGACTTCTCGGGAGTTAGAAGAATCTCCTTGCCATCGTAAGGGGATTTGAACTTGACTCCCTCCTCCGTGACCTCTGAGAGTTCAACTAGAGATACCATCTGAAATCCTCCACTATCCTGAGAACAGCGAAATAGACGATATTACCGCAAATGCCCACTGCATCTGACGCATTGTCAATATGAATTCACACATATCATCTTTTACATTGTAATGTAGCTATCTTAGTTGAGGCTACAAAAACGTCAAATTCGTCTAGGAAACAATACTCACAGTTAAGAGATTTCCCTCCCAATTCATGAAGCCATGCAAACCACTGGCTTTCTCGATCAATTCGGGGCCCTGCGGAAAGTGTAATGTTTACGGTGAAGGTTAGGCAGACAGTTTTTAAAAAAAGTTTATTGACCAGGAAGTTTTAATAACTACAACAAGTTCGAATCATTACTCAATTAAGACTCATAGCTACATTAAAGCTCAACGTACCGGTCTCATACCCAGGTGGTAAGTGTTACCAAGACATATCTGACATCCAAGATCTTCCAGCTGATCAACAGTGATTCCCTTCAAAGTTCCTTGCGTACCAACAGGCATGAAAACCGGAGTGCTAACAGTGCGGTGGGGCAGCACAAGATCACAAGCTCTTGCCTTTGACACTGGACATTCAGCAATAACTCGCAAAATGAGGGGCGAAACTTCAGAAAGCGCTTTCTTTAAAGACATATTTGTTTCTGAGGTGATAGTGGCAGCGCCACACTTCAAGGGCGCAGCCATGTTGCATTGAACCAGCAGGCGTGGACTTTGACGTCATGTGACTGTGATTGACATCGCATTTGACCATTGGAAAAGGATTTCCCACTGGCCGGAGCGAAGTATACGCCTATTAATCATCCAATGAAAAAATGATTTTGACAGAGAGGCAGACAAACTAGCCAATGAGTGTTCTCAGTCTGATGACAAGGGGTGGGCCGTTACTCACCGGTTTAGATCGGATGTCGTCTCGCCTGACCGGATGGTGTTGCATAGAGGAAGTTTTGTTTTGCGAGTTTTCCGTCCGCTTTGGCTGACTTTGACCATTCAGTGTGCTTACAAGAACACGAAATAATGATTTGGTAAATTGCATAATCGGCAGCTGCATTTATTTAATCGAGTGATTAACGTCGGCAGCTGTTCGAAGCGGTGGAATTCAGCCTTTGAGAGTACCCGGAGCACCTTGCTGCTAAGCTAACGTTACCTAGCTAGCGTGAGCCAGCCTCCGGTCTGTGTTGAGGGGCTGATCCAACGCAGCCATGGGGAACCGGGGGATGGAGGACCTGATCCCCCTGATCAACAAACTTCAAGACGCCTTCAGCACCATTGGCCAAAGCTGCAATTTGGACCTCCCTCAGATTGCTGTGGTCGGTGGACAGAGCGCTGGGAAAAGCTCGGTTTTGGAAAATTTCGTTGGCAGGTACTTGGTGTAGTTTAATCACTTGGTTAACTTTTGCTACTGATAGTTAACTTAATCTATGTTAACTAACATTATTGGACACAGTTTGAAGCTGATTTCGAAATCGCATCACCTTCAGTGCTGTATAATGTTTATATCTTAATAAACATGCAACTTAAACGTTAGGTATCGCCCTGAATTAATCTTGACAGTGCGTGCTGTCCAGAGATCAGTATTGACGTTCATAGATGACTATTGCGTGGCAAACCAAGTTTGCTGACTTGAAAATTCAACTGAAGTGGTAAATTGTCTTTAGAGAATCGTATATACGTAGGATTATATAAACTTTGTTTTAACGTGCCATTTTTAAATGATAACCAGGTGTCCTTTTGGTCCAGCTTTTAATTCCATTGCACATCCACAATAGTCATTGGTTCTTCTTTCAGCTTGTGCTTTTGTGTTTTGACTCAGAACCGTTAACTGGATTTTTATTCAGTGAAGTTTCACGTCGTCCAAAAGCTAGTTTGTTTTGTCAGCAGTCAAAAAACAGGCAACAAACTGAGGCCCAGTATGTTATGAAGGTAGGCTCAGCAGGTGCATAACTACCTATATGCCTTAGGGCTGTGGTCTAAACATGACGATGAATTCACTTTGAATCCATCCAGTTTTTCTTTCTTAGGTGTATACCACCTGTCATTGTGAAACATGCCACCACTGAATATGCTATCTAGGTTTTATAACATTTAGTCAAGCAATACAAAAGTAGAGCCACTGCAGACACAACTTCCCTCTTTCTCTTACTTTCTTGCCTCCGTTTTAAGATTAGGTGGTTGAAATGACATTTCCATTCTGTTGGGTGTAACGACACGCCCACAGCCCTCCTTAACAGGCTGGTCCTGTCCTCACCAACATAAATAAGCAGCGAGTGAGATCAGGGAGCAGATAGACACAAAACAAGATCCCTCCAAAAGAGCTTGTTTAACAGGTTTCCTCCCTATCAAAATACATTGGTACGTGACCCAGCCCACAAAGAACACACACACAAACATATACAGACATGCTAAATGAATAGTTACGATGGCATGTAGACAGCCCTGTGGTTATAAACACATAAGCAAGCATGCCATATCTGCTCATAGTCAAAATGGCATACATGCACCCCTCTATCCCCTATTAGATTTCTACTCAACACACATATATTCAGATGAAGGGAAACTTTGCACTCTCTGAGAGCACTTAACATATATCAGCTGTAATTACCATGAGTCAGTGACCTCAATTTCCTTGCTTGAGCGAGCTGTCCACTTTCCCCTTTTGATAGGGAGAGCATGCAATTATATTTGTTTAAAACATTGCTTTATTGAATTATTTTGTTTTAGAAAAAGGAACACAGAACGAGGTATATATGTGCACAGAAATACAGCACAGATGATGATGAACAAACAATAATGAATAAATTCAAATGATTATTGTTAAAAAAAGGAAAGGAAGAAAAAAAAAGGGGGGGGGGGACAGCCCTAAATGGCAATCAGTTCAATACAGTTCAGCATTCCATGCATCTACTGCAATATGATTCTCCAGAGCATGCACTTATATGTTCAAAAGCTCCACTTTGCAAATGTACGCGCAAATGCACATTTTAAAAATCACCACAAATCTTGCCCACCTTATACAGTAACCCTGGAATGATTTTTTTCAAAGCTGAATGCATTGATGCTTTGTTGCTCGACCTGTTAGCTGTCCTCATAAGGCTAACACTGTGGAACTAGTAGCCGCAAGGTCAAGTTTTACTTCAAACATGCAGTGGTTAGGGCAGTGCTGTTGGTCACCACAGTAACAAGTACACTTGCATGGAAGTGACTCATTATTGGTCTTAGCTGCATGTCCAGAGGCCAATATCTTAAGCCTGTGACTTCAGTGTTCTGTCTGAAAGGTGTTGGTGTTTTGAAATGACCATCTGTCATGCAAATGTTTGAATGTGATTTTAAATGTATGCAAATTTATGAAAGTGTTTGGTTTGTAAGTCCTCTGCTGTGATAAGGAAAGTTAGGCTAGTGTTGTGAATTCTAAACACAGAGCTACTGTTTTGAGTGATGGCCGTTCAGTGGTTTTGTTAGTTGCTGAGATCTCTGGCAAAGAGAAGGATGTGTTAGTATTTGAAAGTGTGGCTTCATCTCTATGTCCACGCCAGTAAAATAATATCCCTTTCTCTGTCTGAACCAACAATGAGAACAGAGTCAGTCAGTAATGAGAATGCACACAATACTGAGTCACTCACTCACTCACTCACTCACTCACTCACTCACTCACTCACTCACTCACTCACTCACTCACTCACTCACTCACTCACTCACTCACACACACACACACACCCCGAGTGTATAAATGCTCCTCCTCTTCTCTGTCCTGTTAAAATTCCATGCTGATGTCATCGTGTTATATGGCATAGTAGTCACCCAGTTTTCTACTTCCCTGTCTTCGCCTACCTTTGTAATTGAAATATCTGCCCCTGCTCGTCTCATTCTATCCAGCACCAAAGATATTGGATTGCAATCTTATATTTAGTGTTAGAGGAAGGTTTGAAAGTAGGTTCAGACCATATCTGCTGCTAGGGGAACTGTACCTCCATCTCTTGGTTGCTTCGATGCAGCTTATAGGGCCAGGCAGGTCAGGTAGGGTTGAGTTATTTTGCCGCTGTTCTGTTCAGCCCTTGTTACTGATGTAAATTGGGCTTGCTTTCCCTCCAACCCCTGTCACAGGAGACCCGGACACAGTGGTTGGCTGTTATGTGTCTATTGTATGCTGCAGACTCATCAAATCACGCTGATTCAGAGGCCACATGTAGGCCTTTGTGTGTGATTGTAGGGGCATGTGTTTGTACTTGGGTACCTTGTTTGAGTTTGTATCAAGATAACCAAATAAGTATCCCAGGGCTTGGCCATGCCTAAAGTGGCTGCACATTGAAATAATGAGCTTTCAGCTAGCTGTAGAGGTGGATTCTGAATTCAAAGTCCAGGGTAGATAAGTAATAAGGAAGAACGAGTCTGTCCCCAGCCAGAGTTCTATTGGAGGGCTCATTAGCCCCCCCCCCCCCAGTTTGGCGTGCTCTCTTTTAAAATGCCATAATGCCGCTAACAGCTGCTTAAAAACAATTAAAATAGCCCACAAACTGTATAAAAAACAAATTTCAGCCTGTCACTGAATGCTGAAATGCAACGCTACCAATGACAACAGTTCTTGTTTGCAGCTTAACCCCATTATATTGAGTCTAACTGCTCAGCATTATTTTTCTAGCCCACTCCGCTCTTTAAACTTATGTATTATTGAACCATGAATAACTCTAAATTTAGAAGTGGAACTGAGGCTTTTGTCCTGGTATTTGGTCTGTGCTGTGTCGTGATGTCACTGTCCTTTGGCAGAATGAAGAGGTTATATCTAGCACCACAAGCTGGCCTGGGTGGGGGCTCTTATCTGGTTCGCTGCTAGTTGGCTAATTAGCGATACTACAATGAGACAAGGAAACTGCACGTTGCTGAAAAAGTTGGTGTAGGTTTTAAGTATCTTGGCAGGATGAGCACACTTGTGCTACATGGGTGAAGATTTGTTGTGACATTTGGACTACGGATATTCTCTGAAATTCTTCAAGTCTAGCTTTTCTGTTAATTTGGCTAAAACACCTGTTGATATCCAGTGCTCATTTTTAAATATCCCAAATTGTTGCTATGGTTTGTTCAGCCCATGCTGTAATTATATTAATTCTCTACTGACGAGGATCCAGCTACTTTTGAAATTCATGTGGATTTGCAAATCTCGATATAGTTGATGTGGAGATTTGACACTTTACAGCATGTACAAGGATTTAAACAGCAACACTCATCGTTCAGGTTGCTTGTGTTGAGTACAGGAGTTGACCTTGTGGAGAGGGAATCCCAGTCAAAGATCTGAGTGGCAGAGAGGGTAGGGTTTTTCAACCAAACAAGGGGATTTCAGGAGCTCTTCAAAACACTTGGCTGCCTGGTATCCAGAGTGAAATGTGAATGATTGTAGTGCGGGAATGTGGGGAGCCGGGAATATTTGTTTGGTGCCATACCAACAACCCACATACAAGAAACCTTGCAAACCTCAGACACATGTTGGCGCACTCCAGCTTCCCGCGAGACAGTGTGGTGACCTCAAATTTTAATAGTTGAGCCTCCACATCTCAATCACAGCCCCGCCTATTCGCCATGGGTTTGAGCAGGGGAAGCGTCGGCTATTGGCTGGCTTCTTGGAGTCGCTGTGTAATATCCCTAGTTTTGAAAGGCAGAGGCTGTCAGGGCAGGCAGGGGGGAGGGGAGTTGGCTCTCTGCTGTTCTCCCTCCATCCTTCCCTCTCTCTTTCACTCTGTTGAGGCAGAGGGAGGGAGGCTGATGCTTTTTGCTCAGCCATCCATAATGCATGAAATGATACACAATCTGCTCAGCCTCCTCTATCATTTACAGCACATCAATAATAGAATACCGACCACTTGCTTGTCTTAAAAAAATGCATTTGCTTTTCATAAATCTCTGTTTGCGGAAGGACTGAATAGATCCATAGGATGTGGTTGTCTTCACAGAAAAGCATTTGGAAAAGGCCCTTTGTGTAGCCTATGTTCTTACATCGGCACATGGCCTAGTTTGTGCCTGCTTCTCCTTTTCTCTGAATTTGTGGCCAACGGCCACCTGTTGGGCCATTAACGTGGCAATCTACTGTTAAAGATTTGGTGAAAGTGTTACTGGAAACTGGAGCGATCCATCAATACTTAAGTACTTGAAGAGAGGTTGATGTGCTTCCACAGCCTCTGTATTTAGTCTGACTTCCAACCTTAGCCTGTTTTGCTCTCTCTCTCTGTCTCTTTCTATATATATAGTTCTCTCTTTGTACAATCCTCTCTGCCTCTCACTGTCCGGGGCTTTCTATACTGCCAGCAACAGAGACAAATACCTGCAAACTCCACATTGTGTTCAGAACACAACACTAGTGCTGAACGACAGACCTGTGGGCTTTTTTTGCTGAAGTGGGTCAACCCAGAACATTCCCCTTCTGTTTGAGCACAGAGCTGGAGCACCAGAATAGCAGACACCATGAAGTGTCGCTGCTCCTTTTCTCCTCCTCTGCCGTGTGGCTGACGCATTGCTTTCATTCTGAAGCAGGCAGGCAGACAGACAGATAAGCAGGCAGGGTGGCAGGACATCCCCATATTCGTCCCCCTTCAGCCTGTAGATCTGGCAATAGAGTGAAGGAGAAAAAGGAGGCCAATGTGGGTTAGCAACAGACCTCGGCTCTGGTTAGGATTGTTCCAGGCCTGGGGGTTTGTTGATTACCACCAGATGTAGCGTGTTACACAGCAGCAGAAGAGGCTTTGAATGCTGGGAGGGAGAGAGCAGAAGAGACAGGGTGGAGGTCCTTGTATCTGAGGGCTGACTAAGCAACTCTGGCGGTGGGGTTGAAATTCCTCAGGTGCTCTGTCATTGTAAGGGGAAAACGTACGCTAGCTTTGAAAAGATCTCTTTGTGTCCTATAGGTTATGGGTCTCAGCCAAAGCACTGTTGCAAAGATAGCATTAGCCAACCTTTGTTTACTGTCAGCCCATGATTCATTCTGAAATGCATTGGTTGTGTAATGATGTTTCGAGAAACAAGCATGTAGCAGTTTCAACATGTGGTGAGAATGTCAAGTACAAGTTCGAAGGTGATTGCAGTTTTGGCGTTATCTTGGTGATATCATATATTTACACAGTCAGAAGCACACAAAAACGAATCGTGGTCAGTTGAAACCAGGGGCTGCTCCTCCAAATAGCCCTTTAGAGGCGTTAGATTGCTCCAACAAGCAACCAGTGTGCATCAGTAGAAAAACGCCACATTACAAAATCAATGCAGCCATAACAGCAAGAGTGGGTGTGCATGAATTGATCTGAAAAGCTGTAATGATGAGAGAAAATGACTTTGTCACATTTGATTTGTTCTGAGACAGGTTGGAGGCGTGAAATTCCTCTGTGCCCATCAATTTAACAGAGGCCATGCTGTGAGGAAATGGACCTTGAGTGTAATGAATAATTTAACTTTCTCTCCTCCTCTCTCCCACTGTATCTGTTGCTTTGCCACCCTCCTTCCCCTCCCACAAACTTCTTCTTGTTTTGATTTCATCTCTTTTGCTCTTTGCACATCTTCTCTTTGTCTTGCTCTCTCCCTCTCTCTTTTGCTTTCTTTCCTCTTTCACTTTCTCTCTTTCTTCTCATCACTTTCCCTCTCTCGATGTCTTGTCTCTTTCTCCATTATTCCCTCTCGTTCTCTGTATTTCTCTCTCTGTCTTTCAGGGACTTTCTCCCACGTGGATCAGGCATTGTTACCCGCAGGCCTCTCATTCTGCAGCTGGTCAACAACAAAGCAGGTGAGTAGGAGAGTCTTGCCCCGGCTGCTTTCATCACTGCAGCCCTGCATGTGGCCCCTACACTCCATCACCTCCAGCCAGGAGTACTCTCTGCTACCTGCTCCCTTCATCTATATTATTTAACGTTCTCTTCTTCTCTTTATTTGTCTCTCTGTTTATATTTCTCTCTGTATTTCTCGCTTACGTTTTTTCTACCCTATTTTCCTCTGTTTGTACTTCCCCCTGCTTGTTTTTCTTTTTGCTTTCAAACTTTTTCTCCCTCCCTCTATTATTCCCTCTCCTTGTCTATCGGTCTCACTTCTTCTTTGCTCCCTCTGTCTCCTTCACTATTCCCTCTTTTCAGAATATGCTGAGTTCCTGCACTGCAAAGGGCGGAAGTTTGTGGATTTTGATGAAGTGCGGGCAGAGATCGAGGCGGAGACCGACAGGATAACAGGCTCCAACAAGGGCATCTCTTCCATCCCCATTAACCTCAGGGTCTATTCCCCACATGGTAATATTAACAAGCATTGATGCAACTCATCATAAATATCCACTGCAGTAAATCTGTACCCATCTGCCCATCAACCATGACACTTTCTGGTCCATCGCCTGGCTTATTTGTGCTTCTGATTTCAGTGCTGAACCTGACCCTGATTGACCTGCCAGGGATGACCAAGGTCGCTGTAGGGGACCAGCCAGTGGACATTGAGCACCAAATCCGAGACATGTTGCTCCAGTTCATCACCAAGGAGAGCTGTCTAATCCTGGCTGTCACCCCAGCCAATACAGATCTGGCCAACTCAGATGCCCTCAAGATTGCCAAAGAGGTGGACCCGCAGGGTAAGGATTTAACCTTTAGAAGGGTGGTGGGGGAAATGGGAGACGGATGATCCGCTGTGGTGACCCCTAACGGGAGCAGCCGAAAGCAGTAGTAGTATTAGTAGGGGTGGGTGGTGGGAGAAATGAAGGCTGTGCACTTGGTATCACATTTTTTATTTTTAAATTCTCCAATTATGATATCTAGACATTATGTCGGCTATCCATTGTTCTGTAGTTATTTTAATATAAAAATCATATATCAATGTCTGTTAACGTTTTCTAGTGGTTTCAGTCTCCTTTTGGTTCTCATTCACAGCAGGTCAAAGTGACAGTATAATTACTCTGCCTATTAAGGCTTTCCAAGCTGTTTGGAGGATGGAGTTATAAATCATTAAATCTTTTACGGATGAACTGGATTATGTTTTTGATTCTGTTCAGGTGTACGCACCATTGGTGTTATCACAAAACTGGACCTGATGGACGAAGGAACAGATGCAAAAGACATTCTTGAAAATAAGCTTCTGCCACTGCGTAGAGGTAAAAAGACACACACACACACACACACACACACACACACACACACACACACACACACACACACACACACACACACACACACACAGTCTTGTTGACTGCACAGTGCTTATTTGTGTTTGCACATGTGTTCAGGCTACATTGGCGTTGTGAACCGCAGTCAGAAGGACATAGATGGTAAGAAGGACATTCGTGCTGCTCTGGCCGCAGAGAGAAAGTTCTTTCTGTCCCACCCTGGCTACAGGCACATGGCAGAGCGCATGGGCACGCCGCACCTGCAAAAGACCCTCAATCAGGTCTGTTGTCACCAACATGCTCTTTTTTTTTTTTAATATACATATTTCCTTCTTATTTTTTTAAAGCAGTCAAACATGGTGTTGTAACTATAGTTTCATTCCACATTCTTTCAAATAACAGGTAAAACTCTTCTACTCTCTCTCTTTTTCTTTATCTCTGTCTAGCAACTGACCAACCACATCCGAGACACTCTGCCAGGTCTTCGCAGTAAGCTTCAGAGCCAGCTCCTCTCACTAGAAAAGGAGGTTGAGGAATATAAGAACTTCCGTCCGGACGACCCCACACGCAAGACCAAAGCCCTATTGCAGTGAGTGCATTTCAAACCCCAACTCTCCAAAAAAAAAAAAAAAATCTGGCTATGTTTCCATTCTCTCTAGAGAGTTGCGCCAACACCACTGCAATTGCCATGTATCACCACTGTGTCAGTAAATCAAACCAAAACGGCGATCATCAGAATTGTATCCTCAAATTTCATGTTTGGATTGAAATACTAGCTGTCGCCTATACTCACCCTGTCTCTTGTATCTCTTTTCACCCCCTCCCCAGGATGGTGCAGCAGTTCGGAGTGGACTTTGAGAAGTGCATCGAGGGCTCTGGGGACCAGGTAGACACAAATGAGCTGTCAGGCGGTGCTAAGATCAACCGCATCTTCCATGAACGCTTCCCCTTTGAACTTGTCAAGGTGAGAGGAGAGGTTTATTGCAACAGTTAGTTCTCCTGGGTGGCAATTAATCACATTTCATTTATATAGCACATTTTAAGTGGAAAAATACTATGTGCTTTATATGAGAACAGATCAGGATATGTGCAAAAATTTGCTAAAATGATGACTGTGAGCCCTGATTAGGGCCAAATGCAGGATAAAATGTTATATTTGTACTCCACCACTGGCATTTAGCAACTGCACTAAACGAATAAACTGTTCAACAAGGTGCCTAACGTGCTGATCACTCATCAGCCATATTGCAAAGCACCCCATCTTATAATGAAAAGCGGTAAGCCTGGTTATCACCGACACTGAAGAATAACAACATGGGTGTCAAAAGTACCACTGTGACAACCCCAGTGAGAGCCGCGAGGCATACAGATGTAGAGCTAAGCCTAAGGGGATCCTGTTTTAGCTGAATTAAGGGATGAGGTCGTGTTGAATTGCCCACTGATATTGATGAAGTGCTGTTGTATTTGTCACGATCCTCAGATTGTGTTTGATGAGAAGGAGCTGAGGAGGGAGATCAGCCATGCCATCAAGAATGTCCACGGTGTCAGGCAAGTGTAGCAGGAATGGCTAAAATCCTGTTCCTACTCATGAGAGCTCATTAGACACTATTTAGCACTCACCCATGCACAGTGTTAATGTGGACTACTGCTGCATGCAGTTTACTTCTCCTTCCCCCTCCTTCACAACTTCTCTCTTACTTCTATTTTGATGTTAATGACTTTCAGTTGGGGATGTTGAGTCAGGCGTGCCACCACCTAAATGTAGAGCGTTATTCGGAAAGTATTTGTTACTTTATGTGAAATATAAACCGGTTTCATTTATCGACCTTCCCTCCACATACTGCCTACTGTTAGTGAGGTTTTCACGTACCATATACCACATATTTCCTCTTGCCTCTTCTTCTACAACACTACCAACTCCAGCATCCTTTTCTCTGTCTGCTGATTCAGTTCATCCATTATGACCCAGTTTTGTGTTCCATTACGTGTTCCATTTGTGTCTGTCTATGATATGATGTATCTCTCTCTGTTACTGTCATGTTTGACATTCGTGATTACCTTGTTAAATGTGCCTGGCCTTCCTTGACATTATTTATTTTTTGTCCTGCATCTACCATTGGCCATCTGTGCATTTATCAGGATTTGAACATGATCCTTAAAGAACTTTTTTTTTTTTAAATCAAGTGCTGGAATGCCTGAAAAATCAGCCTCTTTGGTGGGAAAGTCCTTAAATGTCTTTTTTTTTATGCATGCTCAGTAATCCAGGTAAGGAAATCACAGAAAGGTGAATCAGTTCATCTGGACCACTCATCTAAGTAACCTCTTCAGTCTCAACGGACTGCAGGTATCCCCACCTACTGTATTGTTTATAAGGGTGGGGATACCTGCAGTCAGTTGAGACTGAAGAGGTCACATAGATGAGTGATGAAACGTTCCTCTTAATAAACATTGTGTCCAGAATGAACTGATTTACCTTTCTGTAAAGTCCTTAAATAGTACTTAAATTTCAAATTGATAAATTATCCATTATTTCTCCTTTTTCTTCATTTATATTATGGACAGGATTAGGAATGATTATATTACAGGGACAGCTCAGGTTGGACGGTTTGGAGACAAAGCAAGAGAGTCAAGATTGAGATGGCTTGGACATGTGGAGGAGAGATGCTGGGTATATTGGGAGAAGCATGCTGAATATGGAGCTGCCAGGGAAGAGGAAAAGAGGAAGGCCAAAGAGGAGGTTTATGGATGTGGTGAGGGAGGACATGCAGGTGGCTGGTGTGACAGAGGAAGATGCAGAGGACAGGAAGAGATGGAAACGGATGATTTGCTCTGGTGACTCCTAACGGAAGCAGCCGAAAGTAGTAGTAGTAGTAGACTTTATGATAATCAGAGTCACTATGGTTTATTTTCTTCTTTTGCTTAAAGTGTGTTGGGTCCACATTTAGCCCACCCAAAAATCTCTTCGTGTCCCCCTTCTCTGTTTTCCCTCAACCACCACCTCAGACTAGAAACCACAACCTCACATCATGCCAGGCAAAAGTAAAATCAGTTTGCTACTTGGCATAAGCCTATGCTTGCCAACATGAGACTAATTTTTTCAACATATTTGCTAGCTAATGTGGGCTCAGTTCACATCATGTGGTTGTAATCACAGCCTGTAGTGGCTGGTTTGTAACTGATGCTGTTGTGTTCCAGTTGAAGCGAGGAAAGGCTGGATTTTTGGTGTGTGGTATGCACTGAATTATACGAGCGAAATCATTTCATATTTGTTGTTGGGACTAAGGCCAATGTGGTTATGTTAGAGAACCGAAGACTTAGCGAATGTTACAGCCAAAAAATGGAAATCACATTGCTTGTCTGATCAGAAAATTAACATGAACTGGGATGGATTTGATCAATTCTCCAAACTTTTTAAGGTTTGCAATTGATTCAGAAGTAAAGGCTAAGCCTTAAATGTTTGCAAGTCAGCTGTTCTGGTAGAACATATTCTTCTGGGGCGTCCGGTTGGCGTGGCGGTCTATTTCCGTTGCCTACCAACACAGGGATCGCCGGTTCGAATCCCCGTGTTACCTCTGGCTTGGTCGGGCGTCCCTACAGACACAATTGGCTGTGTCTGCAGCTGGGCAGCCGGATGTGGGATTGTGTCTTGCTGCACTAGTGCCTCCTTTGGTCGGTCGGGGTGCCTGTTCGGGGGGGAGAGGGAACTGAAGGCAGGGGGAATAGCGTGATCCTCCCATGTGCTACGTCCCCCTGGCGAAACTCCTCACTGTCGGGTGAAAAGAAGCAGCTGACGACTCCGTGTATTGGAGGAGGCATGTGGTAGTCTGCAGCCCTCCCCGGATCGGCAGAGGGGGTGGAGCAGCGACCGGGCTGGCTCGGAAAATAGGGTAATTGGCCAAATACAGTTGGGGAGAAAAAGGGGGAACCCCCCCCCCAAAAAAAGAAAGAACATATTCTTCTGTTTCTTTGAAGTGCAAGTCTGGATATCGATATCGTGAGCTCAGGTACTTCATTTACAAAATGCTGCATCAGAAAAATGACCAAAAAATATCGCTCTATTTCCCTAAAGCCACGGAAGGCTATGTGCTGTTTCTGGTTAGCCTAACTATTTCAGAACTGCGCAAACTTTCCTTCCCTCTCAATTCACATTGTGTGACTGCTAAGTTCACGTACCTATCTTTTACAGCCTTATGCCATCGTTTGTATATTCGGCGTGTCATTTTGATTTTCAGTCACACAAGCTTTAAGTCAAATTATGTCAACAATGAAGTTTTTGGACCTCCTTCTTGCCCCAAAAGAGTTAAAACTTGGCAATGGATCTACACAGTAAATCTCTCTCTCTTTCTCTGTCGCTGCACGTAGGGCGGTCTGTTTATGTATTTGTAGCCTATGTGTATTTGTGCGCATGAGACTTGATGGGGTGCACGGTGGTTGTTTGCACCGGGCCACTCCTGAACGTGTTATGAGAGGGAACCTTGTAGGGCAGGCGCCGCTGTCTCTTGGTGGGTAGTCAAGCAAATTAATGAATGCATATAGCCGGCATATAAATCACAGAAGCTGGTACGTGCTTGGAATAAATTTGCAGTACATTGAATAAGATATACTTTCGCTTGATCAGTAACTTCAGAAAATCCTAAAAGAAAAAAAAAAGGGAAGTGGCGGGGTTCATGTCTAACACGGACATGCGGATACACAGATACGCGTGTGACGCTATGGAAAATGTGTTTTGGTGACTTTTAGTGGTTCAGTGATATCCCGTGTTAACAATGATAATAAAAATCAATCCCCGGTGCCAAACCATTTACCATTTTCCACAAATATGCAGTTGTTATTCTAGACAAGTTAAACTGAAATGAAGGTGGTGGTCCTTGGAAATAGGAGAAGGTGCTTGAAAAGGGCCTTTTTTTCTCCCATAATGCATGTATGAACCCTGGTCTGTGTTTATATCATATCTCCTCACCTGTCCGCCCACCTCTGTTTGTCCATGTTTCTGCTAACTGTCCGTCTGTCTGCCTCCGTGTCTCTGTCTCTCTGTGCGTCCTCAGAACGGGCCTGTTCACTCCAGACCTGGCGTTTGAGGCCATCGTGAAAAAGCAGATCGTTAAGCTGAAAACGCCCTGTCTCAAATGTATCGATCTGGTCATTCAGGAGCTCATCAACACAGTCAGGCAGTGCACCAACAAGGTACTGCAGTTGTCCGGCATCTCCCAACCCAGCCTGGGCACAGGGCAGGGGGCACCCGCAGGGTGGGTAGGGTATACCAGGCACAGAACAAACACCCTGTCGGAGGCCCCCCAGGGAATCTCTTCATAGTCTGTTATGTAAAAGTTGAACTAATGTACTTCGCCAGAGAAGTGGGTTCTGTGCGGTGCGCCCTCACCTCAGCCCAGCCCCGGTCAGCCCTGTGCGCAGGCATTGTGTCGTGTTGTGGAGTGTTGTGACGGGTGTAGTGTCGCTGTGGAGATGAGATGTCTCAGGGACTGACGCATCTCTGGTCTTTCCTGGACAAGCTGCAGGTCTCATAGCTCTGTACTCAGTGAGAAATACCTGTCTTATCTCAATAGTAACATTATATTTTCTTTGTTTATGGTGGGAGGGGTCAAGTCGGACGTGATGCATGGACCTTCTCTGCTCCACTGAATTAGCTAGAACAGCAGAGGGTAGTTCATTAAGAAAATGCAGAAACCTGCGGCTTGTCATCCACTGTTTGGTTTTTGTTTTTGGCAGCAAGAGATGACTAACTCAACAAAAGGCCTTTTTCTTTATTTTCCCTATTTTTCTTCCCTGTCTCTTGTCTTTTTCCTCTTTTTCTCCTGCTTTTCTCTTTTCTCTCTACCGCTGCCACAAAATTCCCCACCTTTGGAAAAAAAAATGTTTGCCCCCTCAGAACTGGGCTCTTCACCCCCGACCTGGCATTTGAGGCGATAGTCAAAAAGCAGATCCTCAAACTGAAAGAACCCAGCCTCAAATGCGTGGACCTTGTGGTGTCCGAGCTCACCACACTCATCATGAAATGCGCCGTCAAGGTAACCTGCGGGCGGGGGGGGCAGCCTGATGAGGGGACGCGATAAGTGGGAGGGGTCCCCTCTCCTTTTATGAACGCCCAATTTCCCCTTACACCTGATCAGACAGTCCACCAGTGAAATCAACCCACACTCTGCTCCACCCTCGCCCCGACACCATTCGTCAAAACTGCTCAGATTGTGTGTGTTAGTCCCTGCATCACCGCCCTCCACTCCACCTCCACTCTTATTTCCTCCCATTTTTGTGGAAGCCTCCATACCCCCTCTGACTGTGCATCAAGTTGCAAATCATGTCAGAAATTTTAAGCATATCTTGAAATTTTCAAACGCTTGCTCCTCATTTCCCATACGTCAGCCTGATCTTGGCTTGTTAAGATGATTTTTTTCCTCCCTTCCATTCACCTCTGTGGCGCTCCCTCCCTCTCTCCCTGCCCAAGACTCAAGGCCTCTCTCTCCATTAGCCTGGGCACAGCAGCGACCGGCTCTACTCCCTCACTGACCCACATGGCAGACTGACATTCTGCTACCTGCTAAAACCGGATGGAGAGGGAGGGAGTGAGGTTAGGGAGAAGAGACAAATAGCCCGTGGCCTCTGGTTGCAGCTTAAATGGAGTGTTTCCATAGCAACATTGCTCTGCTGCCATCTTGTGGAAAGAGGGAAGAGCCGCACACCATAAATCTCCCCACCCTCCCATGCACAAACATGTGGCTTCTGCCCCCACATTTCCACCCAGTCTCACTGCTATTACTTAAGCTGGGGAGGCTCTCTCTCCCTCTCTCTGTCTCTCTGTCTCTCACATTATTTTATCACTCACATCTCCCCTCTGCCCTTCTCAAGTCGGTCCTCACTAATCTGAAACAATATCAGCACCCTACCATCAGCGAGAGATGACTCGTAAAAATGGATTTGCAGGTCTCCATGACCTCAAATCTTAAATTCCCCTGAATGCTAAATTATGTGTTTTGCCCTGTGATTTCTGATGAAAATTCTCTGAGCGCATTTCTGAAAAGGCTCAGTATTCACGGCGTCATCCCTGGCTGGTAGTAAATTCTCCAAGAGCCTCATAGAATTCAGACATTTGCTGTATGTGCATATGCCCTGTATTAAAAGGCTTGTGGGTATGAGATTGTGCAGGTAATTGTTTGAGCATGTGTGGTAGTTTAGTGTGTGTGCGTTTGGGGGGTGGCGGGGGGGTGTAATGTCTGCTGCTATCAAGTTTCTTTCCCTATGCACTATTTTCTATATGCTTTCAGTTCTCTCTTCTTCTCGCTTATGTGCATTGGTAAGCCCTAATGGTTTCATGCGTACAATTATTGTGTAGGTCCCATCTCCTGTCAGTTTTGCAGTTGTGTGGTTTGTTCCCTTCTAGCTCGGTTCTTACCCCAGACTGAGAGAGGAAACGGAGAGGATTGTCACCACCTATGTCAGAGAGAGAGAAGGCAAAACCAAGGACCAGGTGAGTTGACTGGAAGTGCTGCTGTGTCTCTTACCTTAAACACTGGTACTTAAACGCAGGGCGGTCGGTGCCTTGACGTGGCCTCAGGTGGGATTTAGAAATATTTTTTTCCCACGTGTTACTGTTGTTTAAGCAAATAAGTCAATCTGCTTATTCTCTGATTATATATTACTAATTTGACATTTTGGCGGCTTGCCATACCACTGTGAAATGTTGAGAGGACTGATGAATTTTTATCGTTCTACTTTCAGGTGTTGTGTTTGACTGTGAACTCACCATCCTAACTATGACTTTCTGTCTCTAATCAAGGTTCTGCTACTGATTGACATTGAGCTGTCCTACATCAACACCAACCACGAGGACTTCATAGGCTTCGCTAAGTATGCCTCCCCCACCCCTCACCCCTTTCCCAGCCCACCCTAAAGCCTGTAGCCCATCACCCTGGTGTCAGTATAGGGGTTGTCGTGATTGCAAATTAACTCTATGGCTGCCATTAGCTGAGGTGCAGTTGGACTGCTAGTTGTATGTGTTAAGGAGGTCGGGAGGATACTGTAACCCAATGCCCAACCTGCACTGGATAAGCAGACCCTCTGTCCCCTTGCTGCCAGGGAAAACCTTACTCTGATCGCCAGCAGCGAGGCACTGGTGATTCTCAAGAAGTGTGTCTGCTTATAATTAGCCACATGTTGTAAGCAATGGTGAGTCAGAACAATGTTACATGCCTATTAAGGATCTTGCCAGAAACACAATGGCCGTCTCCCCTGCGGGGGCAGTTGGGTCAGGAGGGTCAAGGTCAGTGTAGCTGTCTAGCCCTCTACTCGCATGTTGCCATGCCGCTCCTGCCTAATGAGCGCAATCAAGCATGCTTGATTGCTCTGTGGGTCCTGCCTGGTGTTGGCTATTTGACTGTCAGGGCTGCGTGTTCAAAGAGTGCATCGCGGGACCAAGCCGGGTCCCCGTTAACCGCATCGATTCACAGCTGCTGTCGCTCGTCGTAAATGTTGATTTTTGCACGCTGTTAAACACTTAGTGGCTCACGTGAAATGAGTTTGCGGAGCCTTGCATTTTGTGGCTCGCTCCATGTAGTCCCCAGTGTGGCAATTACAGCAGTACCTGTAGCATGCAGTAGAGCAGGGCTTCCCATCCCCTTGTTTCAGTCATGCTACTGACTGAGTAACAGAGGACGGGTCTGTGTGTGTGTGCGTTTAGTCTAGCATCCGCATGATGAGTGGATTGCCATAGCTTGTCACAAGTTAGCGAGGGATATTTAACAGTTCTCGTGACATCAATTTCAGTCTTGACTACAGAAGGCTGGATGATGGTAGCCCCCCTGGGTACGGCAACAACAGGTGGGCTGTCAAGATAGTACAGAGTGTGTGTTTGTAAGCGTGTGCGTGTCCCCCTCCCCACTGTCCAAATACCTGTACACCCTTTTCGTTTTTGTGTGCGCGTTGATATTAATGGAACAGCTGTGACAAATACATATGTAATATGATTATTCTAACGTATAATGTTGACGTTTAACATATAATGTTCAACATGAAGCATGATGTTCCTTGTTACCAACCTGCCTTCCTCTCTGTCTGTCTGTCTTTCCTCTCTTTATTTCTCTCCCTTCTTTCTTTCTTCTCTTTCCTTACCGGTGTGACAGTGCTCAACAGAGGAACACTGCAGCAAACAAGAAGAGGGCCATTCCCAACCAGGTACTTTGTCAATCTGCCTTCCTCCACCCTTATATCACCACACTTTTGCCCTTTTCAACAACTGCAAGGTTTAGGTTGTGTCCACCAGAAAACTGGGGGGAAAAAAAGAAAAGTTGAGCTTGATTTTTGTTTCATTTTCATTTTTCTATGGAAAATTTGTGCTGTTGGAAGACTGTGGAGACCTAGTCGCTCTTTAGCATGTAGCGTTGTTAGAGTTCCAGCTCTTTACAATTTCTCAACAATGTTTAACCTTTGATGAACCCCTCAGCTCCTCAGTGCCTCTTCTTGTTCCAACTTCCAATAAAGATGGAGTGACCAAAAAAAATTTTTTTTTTAAATGAAACAATTGATAGTAGTGATAACAGAAATCCTCAGTCTGTATGACCTAACACCTGCGGATTATCATAATATGAATTTTTTCAAAACAGTGTGAAGCAATATTTCCCTTATCTTTTCAGTTGTTGGCATAGCAACAGCTACAGCATCTTTTCCCTGCACTCACACCTGTTTTCCACACAAGGCTATCCCAACGATCACCCCAAAGTGCAAACGCTGTTTTTACTGAAGAAGATCTCCGGGGGGGACACACAGCCTTAATCCCTGTCAGTTGATACCACATTTTGTCAACCTGTTTAATTAATCACGCAAATAAATACTCAATTCCAGTATTGATCTGACCCTACACTATTGATCTATACCTTATCTAACTCCTAATCATACTGTCATTTACATCCCCTAAGTACTTACTGCACCCAGTCCCACCAACTGATAAGTCAGGTGTTAAATTGGCTGACTTCTGTAAGTTGGCGCCTCCTTTCATGTGTCGTCCAGACTGATGCTAGATGAAGTTCACTGGGTGTGCATATATGTGTTTGCGAAACACTGATTCCACGTTATTGAATGATCAGTATTGGAGGTTGCAGGTAGACCATGTCTTTTAGAGGTCCATCACAGTGTATAGAATCTTAGTTTCAGTGAGGGGAGGGTTGCGTAAGTGAAGGTGAGAAGCCCCCCCCCCCCCACCCCCACCCACCCACCTGCTTTACTGCGCTCGGAAATGAGCGTTTTATTTTCCCACTGCTGTCATTAATTGCTGTTTGCACGCTCGGTGACAAAGCCCAGGCATGATGTCTTACAACAAAGCAACAATCAAAACTATGTTGTTTGTTTTGTTGTCCTCCCATTAACTCACAAAAATCTTTTTTGTATTGAAATTTAGAATGCGCATGGACCCCTGCTACTGTCAGTTCACTAAGAAATGTGAAATAACCGAATTGTGATATTCTATAAGAAATTCTAATTGCATGTAACTCTCTTGCTCTCTCTCTCTCTCTCTCTCTCTCTCTCTCTCTCTCTCTTTCTCTTTCTCTTTCTCTCTCTCTCTCTCTCTGTCTATTGATGTATATCGCTGTCTTTTCCATTCATTTCTGTCTCTTGCTTTGTCATGGATTCCTTCCTCCTTTCTCCCTGTCTTCTCTTTCTTCAAACCCATCATTGCCTCTGTCTCAACCTCATTCTTCTCCATTCTCCCCTTCCCCTCCTACTTTCCCCCACCTCCTGTCCCACCAAACTCCACACATCTTTACCCACTACAATTCCCAACCCTCCCTCTCTCCTCATATCTGTACGCTTCTTCTTCTTCTTTTTTTTTTTTTTTGCTTGCTTGCTCTCCTTTCTTTCGGCTATGATTTTTTTTATTATTAATTAATTAATTTTTTATCCTGCCATCTTTTGCCTTAACCCTTCTTCCACTCATCTTCCCATTACCGCAGGGTGAAATTCTGGTAAGTACCCCACAGACTTAAGCCACACTCTGCCAAGGGGTCAGCAGGGGTAGGCCATGAAGGAGAACTGAGGCAGTCAAAAGGCACTGGGGTCAGCCTGCTAAGCATATACTTAAGGTTGTAAAGGTGCTCCGTAAAGCTGACCGGGTACAGGTAACTCCTAACAGTGCAGCCTGATGCTTGACAGTGTCATTTGTGTTTCTGTTCTCATGGATGTTCTCCCCATCCCCTGCAGCTTGGCATACTGGGAGAGGGCCAGGAGGAGAAGGTAGAGTCGCTTGACTCACAACCAAAACGATATCAGTTTGAATCTAAGCATTGGGAACAGTTGACCAGTAATTGCCAACTGTCCTCTCAGTAATTCTTGGTTTCGTTCTAACAAGACAGTAATTGTCTTAATTTTAAGTGTATGAATATCTATACTAACAATATGCAAACTCTGCACCAAAACTGTTTTGTAACCTTGACACAGGTAAATTCTGTCAATCCGAAGGGTCCTTTAAGCTACCATGTAAATGTAATGCTGTATATTTCTAGTGAGAGACTGCAGCTTTAATGGGCGAATCTCCCCCTACAAGTGATTTTGGCTGACACAAGTTCTCTTGTCTTTGGGTTCGTACCCCTGCTGCCTCAGGCACAGTGACCCAACAGTTTCCCTTGTGAGGAATCTTCCTAAACATTACTGGGGACAACAGGGGTGGGCCCCGGTGGGGCAGGGTACTGAATCTTGATTGTTGCACAAACCAATCGAATCATTTTTTTTTTATTCTTTGAAAATTCTCTCTAGAAATTTCCCATTGACGTCCAAAGAGATTTTAACTTTTCCTTGTAATGCTATTAATGCATGTCACTAGACCCATTTCACATAATCCCCAGTCTTATGTGTTCAACTTTATTGCAAGCACATCTGCTCACAAGCCTGCTGTTAGTGAGGTTTCAAGTGTTTGCATGCCAGATTTCTTTGTTCAGGACTGACCACATCTCCACCGTTCAAATCAGAGCACAGGCATGGCAGTGGGGAGTCAGTCAATCAGTTGACATATTTAATCAAAACTTCTAATGGACATCTTTTGATTCACATAGCTTAACCAGTTTTGACAAAATTATTCCCTAATTGAATATTTTATGGCTATGATCATTTGTATTTATAAGCTTTAAATTATTTGAATTGATGCTATTATTTAGCTGTATGACTGATATATATACACTACCGTTCAAAAGTTTGGGATCACCCAAACAATTTTGTGTTTTCCATGAAAAGTCACACTTATTCACCACCATATGTTGTGAAATGAATAGAAAATAGAGTCAAGACATTGACAAGGTTAGAAATAATGATTTGTATTTGAAATAAGATTTTTTTTACATCAAACTTTGCTTTCGTCAAAGAATCCTCCATTTGCAGCAATTACAGCATTGCAGACCTTTGGCATTCTAGCTGTTAATTTGTTGAGGTAATCTGGAGAAATTGCACCCCACGCTTCCAGAAGCAGCTCCCACAAGTTGGATTGGTTGGATGGGCACTTCTTGCGTACCATACGGTCAAGCTGCTCCCACAACAGCTCAATGGGGTTCAGATCTGGTGACTGCGCTGGCCACTCCATTACCGATAGAATACCAGCTGCCTGCTTCTGCTCTAAATAGTTCTTGCACAATTTGGATGTGTGTTTAGGGTCATTGTCCTGTTGTAGGATGAAATTGGCTCCAATCAAGCGCTGTCCACTGGGTATGGCATGGCGTTGCAAAATGGAGTGATAGCCTTCCTTATTCAGAATCCCTTTTACCCTGTACAAATCTCCCACCTTACCAGCACCAAAGCAACCCCAGACCATCACATTACCTCCACCATGCTTAACAGATGGCGTCAGGCATTCTTCCAGTATCTTTTCATTTGTTCTGCGTCTCACAAACGTTCTTCTTTGTGATCCAAACACCTCAAACTTGGATTCATCCGTCCACAACACTTTTTTCCAGTCTTCCTCTGTCCAATGTCTGTGTTCTTTTGCCCATCTTAATCTTTTTCTTTTATTGGTCAGTCTCAGATATGGCTTTTTCTTTGCCACTCTGCCCTGAAGCCAAGAATCCCGCAGCCGCCTCTTCACTGTAGATGTTGACACTGGTGTTTTGCGGGTACTATTTAATGAAGATGCCTGTTGGGGACCTGTGAGGCGTCTGTTTCTCAAACTAGAGACTCTAATGTACTTATCTTCTTGCTCAGTTGTGCAACGCGGCCTCCCACTTCTTTTTCTACTCTGGTTAGAGCCTGTTTGTGCTGTCCTCTGAAGGGAGTAGTACACACCGGTGTAGGAAATCTTCAATTTCTTAGCAATTTCTCGCATGGAATAGCCTTCATTTCTAAGAACAAGAATAGACTGTCGAGTTTCAGATGAAAGTTCTCTTTTTCTGGCCATTTTGAGCGTTTAATTGACCCCACAAATGTGATGCTCCAGAAACTCAATCTGCTCAAAGGAAGGTCAGTTTTGTAGCTTCTGTAACGAGCTAAACTGTTTTCGGATGTGTGAACATGATTGCACAAGGGTTTTCTAATCATCAATTAGCCTTCTGAGCCAATGAGCAAACACATTGTACCATTAGAACACTGGAGTGATAGTTGCTTGAAATGGGCCTCTATACACCTATGTAGATATTGCACCAAAAACCAGACATTTGCAGCTAGAATAGTCATTTACCACATTAGCAATGTATAGAGTGTATTTCTTTAAAGTTAAGACTAGTTTAAAGTTATCTTCATTGAAAAGTACAGTGCTTTTCCTTCAAAAATATGGACATTTCAATGTGATCCCAAACTTTTGAACGGTAGTGTATATATGCATACCTGGAAGAAATGGATCTATCAGTTTCAAGACAGTCGAATAACAACTTTCTTGTAGTCCAGAAACAAAAGTTGACTCACCAACCTCCACAAAACTTTCTCGTCTTCTGTAGTCTGGACTTTGTCAAAACATTTCCAGCTAACTGTAAGACAGGGTTTTAAACTTTTACAACTTTCTGAGGGGTTTTAGGTTTTTCCCTTGCCAACGAAAGCTACCATTTTAGCTTCCAATGTTCTTGCCTCCTCTCCCTAGTTTATGTTGGCCCTTTCTAACCACCGACTCTGCCCCCCGCCTCCTGCCCAGTAACTCACTCCAGTCCTCCGCTCTATGGAGAGGGAGTGAAGGAGAGTTTTAAAGCAAGTTTTGAAGCAGACCTGTGTACTTGGCTCATTCAGTCTAACATGAGAGCATCCTTCTTGACGATAGACCCCCCCCCCCATGCTTTTTAGCAATGCATGGTGGTCTCTGTGACAGCATGAAGAGGAATGACTGCTAACAGGGTCCTAAATGCATGGTTTTTGTCCTTGGAGAGAGCCTCTCAACTTTTTTTCCCCTCTCTCTCCACCTCTCCACTTCACGTGAGCATTTTACCTTTTAGATCTCAGTACACCCGAGAGCCTGGCTTCAGTCCTCTTCTCTTTTGTTCCTCCTTTTAACCCTGTCTTCTGCCCTCACCTCTACTCTGTCTTTTTTACTTAGCCAGCGGTCTACCCTCATGACATGCATTGAAGATATTTGTCTGTCTTTCTGTGATCATTTAACCTATAACCTTGCTTTGTTTTAATCATCAGTGACCACATTAGCTTCTACTGACCCGCTAACCCTAACATACTACCATTATACCACCGCCGAACCTTCTACTTTGACCCCGTTTCGGGGCTAATTGGCATAGTCTAGGCACCACCTGGTCTTGCTGTGCGCTAAACTCTCTCCTGTGCAATGTGAAAAGAACAAGTACCACGTACCTTTTCAGTATTATGAGCTCATTATCTGTCCATACAGGTGCTTTTGTCGGGCACAACATGTATGACTAATCTCATCGTCCACTGTTATTTTCATAGTGTGTGTAGATTCACGCTCTGCTCATGCCTCTGTTTTGGATGCAGAGTTTATAGTGGACACTGAAGTGATGGTGGAACCACAGAGCCCAAAGTAGTATGATTTTAATATTGTTCAGGCAGCAGAGCAACCATAATTACGGTGAGGAAGCAGGTAAGGTTTTTCTATCAGGTCAGTTGTCACATCACAAGTTTGATAGCCCAACTCTTCACAGAGCCCTTATGCCACCAGTCAAGTGAGTTGGAATGATAAAGTTGTTTTCCCCATCCTCCCGGTATCCCTCTATCTCTTTTATCCCTACCCCCTCTCTCTTTCCCTTTCTCGCTCTCTCTCGCTGGTTGTCTTTTTCCTTCTATCTGTCTCTTGAACACAGGTTATCCGTAAGGGCTGGCTCACCATCAACATAAGCATCATGAAGGGGGGCTCCAAGGAGTACTGGTTTGTCCTGACTGCTGAGTCCCTCTCCTGGTACAAAGACGAGGAGGTAAGAGTAAAATTCTAGGCTAGTACAACATTGTACTTCAGATATGGGCTTACTGCTAGCTGGGATAAGCTAACATGGTGCCGCACATGGCGGACTGATGACACGTTACTGAGGGAGTGGTAGAGTAAGGTATGATACAATGACATTCAGATCCTCAGTGATAAGTCAGGCTACAGTTTATTGTTATTTTTAGACATATATGCATGCAAACAAAACAACATGGGTATCCTACAGGTCACATGGGATAACGGTTAACATCTGATGGTGGACAGAAACCACAAGTGTAACAATAGGAACACAGTAGCATAACTTCACAATAAAGCAACAGTAGCGTAACTTCACAAAAACAGTGGAACAGTCGTCACTGAGCAGAGAACTAGGACAACAGCACAAAGACTAAACGGTGCAAAGTCCAGGACAGTGCAATGCAGCTGTAATCCCATCAGCCCATTGTGACCACAGGAGTCATCTTCTCCAGGAGTGCGAGAGTAGTACCACAATGGCTGCGTGCACCGAGATTGCGCGTGTGTATGTCCCGGCCCAGCCTAACCAATGTGCAGACTACTGTTCAGCTGCAGCCTGATGAACAGGTAGTCTGAACACTGGGGAGGCGGGGGGGTGAGGAGGGGCAGGAGGAGTTTGGGGGGGGGGGGCTAAGGGCCCCGAGGTCGTTGCGGCTGCTGGTCGCTACCCTGGGGGACAGTAGGACAGAGGGCAGAGAGAGCAAACACTCCTCCCATTAAACAACCACACACACACACAAAGAGGAGCCTAACACATCTGCACCTATACCATTCACTCTGCAGGTTTGTTAGAAATAACAAAATAATTTGAAAATTATGTGGGAAGCCCAACCTTAGTCACTTTTCGCCTGTTGATCTATTTAACGAATGAAATTGGACACGGCTGGACTGTGTGCCCTCAGCTACGTAGCTATGTGTACAGTCAGCACCAACACAGCTGTATGGCTTATTTATATTATAAACAATTTTAAAAGTTATATTCAGTGTGTTAAAGTGCAGTGCTTTGTACAAGGTATTTTTTCAAACTCTATATTTGCAGCTTAACTTACGAACAAAACTATATTCTGTATAGGTAAACTCAAATGACAGCTGAAGGTATATTAAGTGCTTATTATTGCATAAAAGTGCACATGCAGTGGCTCACAATTGCAAAGTATCTCTTGACTCACCATTTAAATCCACCAGAGAGGTTGTGCGTCTACCCTCCAAGGCCTTGGTTGAATCTGCTCGGCCAGCAAAACAAAACCCCCTTGAAAGATGCCGTTGTCACTACAAACCACTGATGAAGATGAGCCCCAAACCCGGAGGATTCGGCCCGTGTAGAATAAAACGATCCGAATGGTGCGCCTCTCTATCAGGCGCCACCGGAGAGAAGCGGAGAAGGAGTTTGAGAGAAAGGGTGCGAGGCAGAATGGTGGAGGAGAACTGACGTGGCAGGCGGGCTGAAATGTTCCAGCCGGGATCTGACTTTGGAATTTGCAGGAAATCGTACTGGGTTACGGTGGTGGTGGTGGAGGGGGGGGGGTTGAGTGTGTGTCTGTCTGTGTGTGTGTGTGTGTGTGTGTGTGTGTGTGTGTGTGTGTGAGTGAGTGAGTGAGTGAGTGAGTGAGTGAGTGAGAGAGAGAGAGAGCGTGCACACGCATTGGTCTCTATGTTTCTGCGTGTCAGTATTTGCAAGCATTTCTGTGTGTGTTTGCGTGTGGGCGAGTGTGTGTGTGTGTGTGTGTGTGTGTGTGTGTGTGTGTGTGTGTGTGTATGTGTGTGTGTGTGAGTGAGTGTTTGGTTTTTTTCTACATGAGACTGCATGGGTCTTACGTTTCAGCATTTGATTGTGTTTGTATGTATGTACAATTGTGCATATGTGTACACTCCGAAAAGCTCATGCGTTTGTTCAATCACATGTATGTTTGTCTGTCTGCTATGTGTAGTCCGATATTTGGCCCTCAGATGTTGTGTGTTTGTGTGTGTGCGTGTTCATGCAAGCGGTGGGGGCAGGGACTTGTGTGGATCCTGTGAGTGATGTAACCGTTAGGTCCGCGCTGCTCTGTGTTAGCGTAGACGTAAACGCTTCCAGATGTTTCTGCTCCACAGCGAAAGCTGGCACCCCATCCCCCTACGTTCCCTCCCTCGCGCTCCTCCTCCTCCTCTGCCTCCTCCTCCTCATCTACCCTGTCTCCCTCCTCATCAGCCCGGTGGTCTTTCAGACAGGAAATGCATTCCACCGTGTCTGCTCATTGGTGGAGTTGTGTTTACTTTGTAGTTCCCTCCGCATTACCTCTGCCTAGGAGGCCGTGATCTCGCCCTCGTTTGTTTATCCGTCTTTCCACAATTTGTCTCAAAAGCAATATGTGGATCCACCTGAAATCCTGGGAGAGTAGGTGGGCCCCACTCGAAGAAAAAAAAAAAGGATTTTGATGATCAAATTTGGTTATTTTTTAGGGTATTTAGCTTTTAAATATCTGCTTGTAAATATTAAAATATATCACTTTGGATGAAAAATGTCCTCGTAAAAATAAGTTGTCTTGGGAGATCTGTTTAGCTTTGATGGAGGTCTATGCTCTCTGGATCTCAGCTGCCTCCCTTGTTATTCGCTGCAGTGTTTTCAGCTTGTCCCTCTTAATGTGCACCATGCATCTAAATCCACCACTCTTCTTCTGTGTGTCCTGGTGCCGCTAGGAAAAAGAGAAGAAGTACATGCTGCCCCTGGATAACCTGAGGCTGAGAGATGTGGAGAAAGGCTTTATGTCCACAAAGCACATCTTTGCCATCTTCAACACCGAACAGAGGTCAGGGTTGAGTTCATGTGGGGGGTATTTACTAGGTTAACCCACTTGAAATGTACTCATGATCCCTGAAATAATTCGCTTTAGTGTGCACACATCTCCTGTATTATGAGTGAACATACATTTGTGCTCTTGACTTATCTTTCCACGCAGGAATGTGTACAAGGACCTACGTCAGATCGAACTGGCCTGTGATTCTGTGGAGGACGTGGACAGCTGGAAGGCCTCCTTTCTCAGGGCAGGGGTTTATCCTGAGAAAGACCAGGTAAAATATCAGCCGATCCCACAGCCTTTGCCCTCTCCTCTCTCTGCTGATTATTAGCTACACAAGTTGTTATTCCTTTTTGCACCTCGGCAATTTTACGGTTATTGTTGTTTACCTTAAACCTTACTTAACTTGCCGACTTCTACCTCTGATATGTTTCTTAGATGCCAGAAGGTTCATAACATGAATCACAAGTCATGACAGTTTTCTAGTTTGAGAGGCTAAAACAAGAGAAGTCAGGTGCAGTGCATTTTACATGTACTTGATGGTGGTCTTTTTTTTTTTTTTTTTGTATGCGTGGGTGTGTGTGTTTCCATCCACAGGCGGAGAATGAGGAGCCCACCCCTACGGATACATTCTCCATGGACCCTCAACTGGAACGGCAGGTGGAGACCATCCGCAACCTAGTGGACTCATACATTGGCATCATCAACAAGTCAATCAGAGACCTCATGCCCAAGACCATCATGCACCTCATGATCAATAGTGTGAGTGTCATAGGCAACAGCATAGTCCACCCATTAATGGACAAGTAGAATGTATGTAGGATGATATTTTTGCTGTCTGTCAAGCCCACTGAGGTGACAAGTCTCAGTCGTTGCTATCAGTTTACTCCACCTGACCCATGCCCATTCCCAATGTCTTCCCCAGGCAAAGGACTTCATCCACTCAGAGTTGCTGGCCTACCTCTACTCTTCTGGGGACCAGAACAGCCTGATGGAGGAGTCTGCTGACCAGGCCCAGCGCAGAGACGAGATGCTGCGCATGTACCATGCCCTCAAGGAGGCCCTGCACATCA
The DNA here is from genome assembly GCF_029633865.1 of Lampris incognitus. NCBI lineage: Eukaryota > Metazoa > Chordata > Actinopteri > Lampriformes > Lampridae > Lampris > Lampris incognitus. The sequence continues at coordinate 48,364,272 of NC_079220.1, read as the reverse complement.
TTGGTGACATCAGCACCACCACCATCTCCACCCCTGTGCCCCCGCCTGTCAACGACACCTGGATCCAGGAGGCCAGGTGAGAGTTGGAGGAGGATGAAGGATAAACATGCACTGGATGTAGCTTTGGGGTTGAGGGCCATGTACAGATGTGCTGAAATTTGTTGGTACCCTTACAGTTCAATGAAATAATTCTTCATTCCTCCTGAAAAGTGATGAAATTAAAAGCTATTTTGTCATGTATTTGTCATGCATGCCTTTGGTATGTAATAGAACAAAGCAAAGAAGCTGTGAAAAGAGATGAATTATTATTCTACAAAGATATTCTAAAATGGCCTGGACACATTTGTTGGTGCCTCATAGAAAATTCAAGTCAATTTTATTTGTATAGCACAATATCACAAATTATTTATTTGCCTCAAGGGGCTTTACAGCAACACAACATCCTGTCCTTAGACCCTCGCATCAGATAAGAACAACTCCCTAAAAACCTTTAACAGAGAAAAAATAGGTAGAAACCTCGGGGAGAGCAACAGAGGAGGGATCTCTCTCCCAAGATGATAATTACCATAAAAGATGATAAATAATTGGATTATAGTGATATTTCAGAAAGTTTCTTAATTAGTATCACACATCTCCAATCTTGTAGTCAGTCAATCAGCCTATTTAAACGGAGAAAAGTGGTCACTGCTGTTTGATATCATTGTGTGCGCCACACTGAACATGGACCAGAGAAAGCAAAGGAATGAGTTGTCTGAGGAGGTCAGAAAGAAATAATAGACAAGAAAGGTAAAGGCTACAAGACCATTTCCAAGCGTCTTGATGTTCCTGTGACAACAATAAGACATTTAAGGTCCATGGAGCTGTAGCCATCCTCCCTGGGCACGGCCGCAAGAGGAAACTCAACCCCAGATTGAACAGAAGGATAGTGCAAATGGTAGAAAAAGAACCAAGGAAAGCTCTCAAAGAGATTCAAGCTGAACTGCAAGGAGAAGGTATGTCAGTTTCTGATAGCGCCATCCATTGCTTTTTGAGTGAAAGTGGGCTCCATGGAAGTAGACCCAGAAGGACTCCACTTTTGAAAGAAAAACAGAAAAAGCCAGACTTGAATTTGTTAAAATGCACATTGAGAAGCCACAATCCTTCTGGGAGAATGTCCTTCGGATGGATGAGTCAAAACTGGAGCTTTTTGGCAATTCACATCAGCTCTATGTTTCACAGACAAAAAATAAATATATAAATAAAATGAAGCTTTCAAAGGAAACAGCACCATACCTACAGTGAAATATGGAGGAGGCTCAGTTGTGTTTTGGGGCTGCTTTGCTGTGTCTGGCACAGGGTGCTTTGAATCTGTGCAGGGCACGATGAAATCTCAAGACTACCAAGGCATTCTGGAGCGAAACATACTGCCCAGTGTCAGAAAGCTCTGTCTCAGTCGCAGGTTGTGGGTCCTCCAACAGGGTAAAGGCCCAATACACACAGCTAAAAGCACCCAGGAATGGATGAGAACAAAACATTGGACTATTCTGACGTGGCCTTCTATGAGTCCTGATCTGAATCCTATCTATGGAAAGAGCTGAAACGTGCAGTCTGGAGAAGCCTGAGACAGCTGGAGCAGTTTGTTCAGGAAGAGTGGGCCAAAATACCTGTGAACAGGTGCAGGAGTCTCATGGAGCGCTACAGAAAACGTTTGATTGCAATGATCTCTTCTAAACGTTGTGCAACAAAATATTAGGTAAAGGATCCCATCATTTTTATATGCCATTTTCATTTGTTTTATTATTTACAATATTATGTTGAATAAAAACCAAAAGCAAAGTCTAATTTCTATGAAATAAACAATTGTGGATGCCAAGCTATTTCAGAGAAAATTTTGAATTCTTTTTTTTTTTGTGGCGGGGTACCAACAAATTTGAGCATGTCTGTGTCTGTAGGTGGAACACTGCTTTTGCCTCACACGGAAAACGCCAAGTTGCTGCTTTGAGCCATTAGATTATTTTTGACAGGAATATCCGCATGTTGAAACCTGAAGTCAAATGCTATGATTTAAGTTTTATGTAAATTATTTTTGTGTGTGTGATAACTATTCATCTTTCAAACATGACACTTATCAGTTTGAGGTTATCAGGGATCAGGAACACTTCGTCATTTCACTTCATGTACTTGCGTATACGAAATGAAACGAAATATCATTTTCCCCCAGCCCACTGCAGTGCAACACAGACAAAAACACATCCAAAAACTACAAGAACAAATATATCCAAACTACAACACATACATCCAAACTAGAACACATACATCCAAACTAGAACACATGTATCCAAACTGAAAACACATATATCCAAACTAGAACACATACTATATCCAAACTAGAACACATATATCCAAACTAGAACACGTCCAAACTGAGAAAACATATCCAAACTAGAACACATATATTCAAACTAAGAACACATATATCCAAACTAGAACACATATATCCTAACTAAGAACACATATATCCAAACTAAGAACACACATATCCAAACTGAGAACACATATATCCAAACTAAGAACACATATATCCAAACTAGAACACATATCCAAACTAAGACCACATATATCCAAACTAGAACCACATGTATCCAAACTAGAACACATGTCCAAACTGGAACACATATATCCAAACTGAGAACACATATATTCAAACTAAGAACACATATATCCAAACTAAGAACACACATATATTAATCAATCAATCAAGTTGCATCCAACTAAGCAACAAAAAATCACTGTCCAAGAGAACGAACGCCAGCCAGTATGACTGTCAGAACTGCCAGTCTGCATGGGCTAGCAGCTAGCCCAGCCCGCCCCGCCTCTGCGTCCCACCAGACCGCCCTCTGTGTCCCCCTCTCTGGCGCAGCTCCGGCAGGACTGCGGTCCCTGAGCCCACCGGGCACAGCAGACATGTTATGTTTGAAAGCAACCTTCATACTTCAGATTATCATCTATAACCGTACCAACAAGTAATGTGTACATAGCTCTGCATGCTAACATTTGTGATCATGAAATGATGACACCATTATTAGGTTGGCTGGGGATGCACTTGTATAATCTCGTTGTTCCAGGTAGCACTTTTGAGCCAAGAGCCGACTTAAATCCCATTTCAAGTAGGAAGGTTGTAGCTACATTTTTCATAAGGCATGGAATTACGTTCAAGAGCAGAAAAATGTAACGCGTGGCATTTGTTTTGTTGACTCTATTTTAGTTGTGGTGGCCTCAAACCCGCAGGTAAATTAGGCCCAGATGCAAAAATGTCAATGCAAAATTCATCAGTTGCAGCTGAAATACATGATAGTCCATTCATCATGATGCATATATACCCTGCCTATAGAAAGTTTACACTTAACAATGAAGATGATAAATGTTCAATTTTCATTACCTTGCCATCTAAAATTAAAATGTATTAATCTTTTATACTGCCCTTAAATACACAAAATGAACATCAACATTTCTGAATATAGGTTGTATACATTTAATACATTTTAATTTTTGAAGGAGAACATTTTAGCAATGCCAGTGAGTTAATATTCTATATGAATATCTGAATGAGCTGTTAAAATTCAACACCTGCTGTGTCTGAAACTGAAGTTGCTCCCAGGACCAAAATCACCCCTATTCCTCATATGTGTATAAGAGATTTAAAGGATACAGGACATTTCAGGTAATCAGTATATCCTAACAGTTTGTCTTTGATTTTCTCCTTTTCCCTGTCTCAGCCCAACTCCTCAGCGCAGGCCAGCCACAGCAGCCCCTCCCCCCAGCCGTCCGCCTGCAGTTCGAGGCCCAACGCCGGGACCTCCCCTCAACCCCTCCCCAGCCTTTGGGGCTCCCCTCAACCCCTCTCCTGCTTTTGGTGCGCCCCCTATTCCCTCTCGCCCAGGCCTGCCTGTCAACGCCTTTAACAACAGCCTGGACCCCTTCAGTGCCCCCCCACAGATCCCTTCCCGGCCAGCACGCGTCCCCCCTGGTGTGCCCAGGTAAGACAAGCCCCCCCACCACCACCATCATCCAGTTCAGCTCTCTTCAGTGGAAAGCAAGTCCTCTTATGAACGACAAAACCTTGTGTTGCTTTATTTGGGGTTTTTTCCTTTTTAATTTTTTTTTGCAACATATCTTGAACGTTTTATTACCAACATCACATCACTCTTGTCTTTCAGTCACAGGCACTCCATCATATTTCATTTTCACCACTTACGCTCCCCCTCTCGTTCTCACACTCTCCTCAAGTAGATTTCCCTCCAGTCATTACCAGTTTCTAATAGACCCCTCTACCCTCACTCTCTGTACCCTAACCTTTCATCTCATGGGCTCAATCTGGTTCTCTTCTGTCTCTCTCTCCGTGAGCATGTCTCACTCTTTTTTTTCTCCGTCTTCTCTCAATTTGCAGCCGAAGACCCCCAGGTGCTCCTCCTCACCGGCCCACCATTATCCGCCCTGCTGAGCCCTCTCTGCTAGACTAGACCTGTGTCCAGGCCCACCTTTGTGTTGTGTGTATGTGTGATTGTGCACGCATGGGCCAGCAGGGGTATGGGGGGGAGGTATGAGTCTAGAGGGGATAGGCCTAACGTTATCTGTGCACAGTGGTATACATCATCCAGCCTAGTAAAATAAAGTCTATCTGAGCTGTGTCAATAAGCTGCTAACAGCATCCTCAGCTTCCAACCGAGAAGTCCACATGCAAAGGAGAGGAAACATTAACCACTTGAGTATCGCACTGAGGAGGGATTGGGACATGGTGGCCGTGGAGTCATTAACATACAGAATCCTGCTGATCTCTGTGGGGTGTACTCGTCTTTGACCAGCAGGAGGCGATGCACCAGATGGCTCTACAAACCTATTCAAGTTAAAACAAAGCTCATACATTCTCAGCTTGTCTGGAGAGCTTTTTTTTTTTTTTTTTTTTTTTTTTTTTTACTGTAATAACTGACTTGCTAATTTCCGCCACAGCACCCAGCAGTGGCTTATTAAAGAGCTTAATGACTTACAGGCTGGCTTTCCTCTCTCTCTCTCTCCCCCTACCTTTTTTAGACTGGCCCTGTAGACCAACACTAGACCCTTTTGTAAAATACAAGCTGATCCTTAAGTTCTAATTTTCTCGGGTCTCCATTTTCTAACTGATTTCATACTGGAAAAACAATAGGTTGATATTATTGTTGTTATTTTGGTGGTGTTGACTGCTCCCCCTGCGCTTGTGTTGTTTTACTTGAGTGATGCTGTCCTTTTTAATGACCCTCATATATGTAGCTTTATAAGAAGAGTCCCTAATCACAGCAGAGAATCATGAGAAGACAAGTGAGCTGCAAGGGGCTGCATCAAATCGAGAAATTAGCTTCCACCTTGTCTGTGAATGTCCTGTCACGTTGACAAGACATCAGGCAGATTGACCACTTTAATCCAAGCACTTGTAACCATCTAGCCTTACAACAAGCCACTCGTAGCGGTGAGGTTTTTAGTTAATCACAATAATACTATGCACAAACACCATCAGGCTGGAGAGAGAAGGCCATGCGCCGTCAGTGGGATACCTTCTCGCCACTAATTCTTCATTGTAGGAGCCTAGAACATTCTTCCCTTTAGTCTCAGTCGAACACCTTACTCACTCACTCACGGTTTTAACTGACCTACGTAGGACAGGGCACCGTCTACAGCTTCCTCTCAAAGAGGACAAAACGAAGGTGAAGCGATGAGGTGTGTTGGCGAGGAGGAGGCTGTCTCGTTGGAAACGGGCAAAGTGTAGCATGGAGGGTCGGCACATCCCTCTTTCGGCTTAACTGACAAGGACATTTTTGATTGCTTTAATACTCACCTGCAATCCACAGAATATTGTTTTGTGTTGCCAGCCTATAGGAGAAGAGTGAACGCCGACTCTTCATTTTACTCCAGGGCCGTTGGTAGAAATGCAAGATAAGAAAAAAAAAGCCACAGATAATACACCCCCCCCCCAATTCTTTTAAGTGTAGTCATCATGCTATTGGGAGCACTAACACAGGCAGTATGCACAACAGCTTGAGGATGTAGAGAGGAAAGAAAAAAAAATCAGGATGGTCATATGTCCATGTGTCATCTAGATCCCGGGTCATTTCTTGTAATGTTTTTATTGTAATTATGCTGTTGTGTCAGCCCTTTCTTACTTAGCCCTCCTGATCAGAGCAGGACACCGACGGTCTGTCTGTCCGGTAGCGAGGCTGTATTAAAGGTTCAGCTGTCTGTGATATATTGAGAAAGGGTACCTAGCGTTGAAAAGTATCTCCACAAATGTGTTAATTCGCTCATGACTTTCTTTTGCTTTCTCTGTTAGGGTATTTGATGCTGTTTTTTTTTTTTCTTCCTTGAACTGGGACAGTAGAGGGATAACGGGGCCAGAAGGGCAAGTTGACAATGGACTACTTTCTTGTTGTTGATTTTTTTGGGGGGGGGTTCTTTTTTTTTTTTCCTTTCTTTTTTTTTTTTGTGATTTGATTAGTTGTAGTGGTGAGCAGGTTGTGGGGAAATGGAACTCTGCTGTGGTGAATGAATGCACATCCTGTCTGTGGAGGCTGTCTGTGGCTGTGCTCGTCAGAGGACAGACGCACCCGATCAACAGTCAGACAATTCGAATATGAAACAAACTGAACAGAAAGGAGACTCTGTCTCTCTCTCTCTCTCCTCTCCCTCCTTCTCCGTTCCCAAACCGCAGCCTCTCAAAGCAGAATGTGCCTTTTCCTTACCTGCGTTTCTTAACGGGTCATAGTGACAAAGCCTGAGGGAGTCAATAAAAGGTGTAACTCTCACGTCAACAACTGCAAACCCTTTGTATTAGATTTCTGCCGTTCCCTGTCACAGAGAAAGCTGTACATTCGCTGACAGAGTCATTCGGGTTTCTGATTGGCTGCCGTTATTGGACTTTCCCTCCCGTCGTCGGGCATCTGTCACTCTGGTCTGTCACCTGTCAGCCTTGACTGTCGTCAGCCCGCAATGTGTCAGGTTGAGGCGACTCTGCCTTTTTCACCTAATGGTTGTACCCTGCCTGTACCTCGTCTCCATTTCTGGATCTGGTGGACAGGGGTGAGAACCAATCCCCATTACATTTTTTTTCTTTCTTTTTTTTTTTTTCATTTTTGCAAATCCTTGTCAAGTGCCTCTGTAGCAATTAATGGATTTGAATAAAACAAGCTGATCTGAAAAGGAGAGTCAATAAAGAGGTGTTGTGTACAATAAAGGGACTGGCTCTGGTGGTTGGTGTCTCCTTGTGTCAACTCTCTCCTTCTGTTTCTGCTCGTCCTCCTCCTCCTCCCCCTCCTCCTCCTCCCCCCTCTGATGTGTAGATACAGTGACTTGACAGGAACCTGTTGGTGTTCCTTGGGTATCTTTTAAGCCAGCAGGCTGCCTGCTCCAGCGAGACAGAGGGATGCTGATAAGGCCAGAGGGTACTAGAAAGATGTGCTCTCAGCCTGCACAGTGTTCACTGAATAAGAAAATGATTACACACACATCACCGATTCTATTGACTTGCTTTTACTGAATTTACCCACAATTCATAGATGGGGCCTGGTCGGACATTTCAAAGCATATGTTTGTGCGTAGTTTCTGAGTCTCAATAGTTCGAGTTTTTTTTTTTTTTTTTTTGTGGTTTGAGGCTAAAATTACAGTCACTTTTATGAGTCACATGGCTATTTGAGCAACTGTTGTACCTTATTTAGCCAAATTGCAATAGGGAAAAACATTCAGTTTGAAGACTTGAGTTCTTGAATGCTTGAAAATGTAGCCTATGAAATGATTAATACTTATGGCCTTATGGCAGATCAGCTCAGGCCTCTAAACCACAGGGCTTGCACCATTAGGACAAATACAATCTTAACCTGGTTGCAGTAACCTGGAGTTGCAGCGTGCCAGGGTGCACAACCAAAAGGGAGAGAGTGATTAATGTTGGTCGATTGTTCCTGAACAGGCGGCCCGCTCCACGTCGAAACCAGTGGTGACCTCGAGGTGTACGGCACCGATGTGACCCGACCTCAAAACGAGAAGCGGACCACAGGAGAACCACCGGTACCTTATTGTTTTCCCACACCACCGCAGCGGCATGTGTCAAGCCCAGAATGGAGGCCGTTGCAGCCATTTTATTTTTTATTTTTTTCTTCTTTTTTTGTAAATCAGAAAATCGCCATGCATTTTGTTTTTCTTTTTTCTGAGGCCACTTAAATTTGGATTCTACAGAAACTAGACTGGTGTTAGGCTGAAATCAATTTCAAATTATATTATTCTCTGAAAAATGGTCAGGGTTGGTAGATATTGATTCAAACAATAGGAGTGGAAAAGTTACCCACACTTTTTAACAGAGTGTGGGATTTGATAAGCCGTGTCAATTCCCACAGCCATCATGCCATATACTACCCAAGCTCAGATGCTTCTCAGTCATTTGTGATGTCACATTGCATATTTTTCTATGGGCAGATTCCCTAAATTGTGCCAACAGTTGCAGCAGTTTGATGTGGCAGATATGAAATGAGTGTTTTCGGCCCACTACAAGACTGTGTGTGTGTGTGTGTGTGTGTGTGTGTGTGTGTGTGTGTGTGTGTGTGTGTGTGTGTGTGTGTGTGTGTGTGTGTGTGTTTGAGAAGAGTTCACAGGCAGCAGTAGCTACAAAGTAGGCCGCGGGGTTTTTGGTGGGTCTCGTTTGTCACCTGAATGGTGACGCAGTGGGTTAAATCTTGTGGTTCAGGAAGTAAAGGGTCGGCGTTGCACTTGTAATAAGCACAGCGTTGTTTTGTGCAGCGAGTTTTGTAGTGACCTATATGGTTGTCATGTCATGCCTTGGGTACTGTCTGCTGTCCTTTATATATTTATACCGTTAGAAGTGCAATTGTATAAAGAAAACATGGATGACGGAACCAGGCTAAAGCTAAGACGCAGATGTTTTAGCCTTCTCTAATTTGCTGTCTATGTCACTCCATGCTGCTCTCTGACAATGTTTAACTCCCAGCTAGAGAAATCCATCAGAGAAGTTGGTTTTATAATTGTACAGATTACAATCTCTCTGGCACAAGCAGCTGTCGTACTTTAAATCTCATCTGATGTGTGTTAAACGCTATGTGATTCCGTTAGAAAAAGAAAAAAAAAGCATGAAAATATGTCTCGTATAAATAGGAATAAGGGTTTCTGATCTTCTGGGTTCGTTTTTATTTATCTTTGTCCAAAACAATACAATGAAATGACAATAAAATGTAATTTAAGAATAAAGAAGTCCGAGGAGAGGCCGTGGTTTTCTTTTCAAGCATCCCAAATGGAAATCGTAAGGTTATAAATCATTTCCTTACTGCTAATTAACCAGAAAACGTTTGCTTGCGGCTACTTGGTGAAGCTAAACTGCAAAAGCTTACCCCCCCCCTTTTTTTTTTCAGTCTGCCAAAGCCTTTCTTTAGCGTAATGCTGAAAGGAGAGAAAACATCCTGATAGGTTGGGCAGGTTTTAAGCAAGATGAAACACTTCATCAACTTTTGGAGGTCTAAAGTTGTTTGCATGTGAAAATTATGGAGAAAAGCTGAATAGGCCTGGTCATGAGTTATAAACTGATGTGACGACATAGCACAACCATTTTGAACTACGCAGCAGCCCCCCCCCCAAGCCAACTCAACTAAATTTGAGGAGGCCGCTTGATTTCTGTCCCCACCTGATCTAGTTTTGTAATATGCCAGCTGAGTAGTTTATCACATTAACTGTAAGGAGAAGTCCTAGGTTAAAAAACCCCGCCCTTGACCTTAAACGTCTAAACACAGATTACCATTCCCCTCCTCTCAAACTTTGAATTTGTTGGGAGCAGCTGAGTGATTTCCTCATTCAATATTTTCAGTCATATAAAACATGTTACAGGTTGTTGTCAGCCTCGTTCTGTTCATTTTTAGAGTTGAGAAGTTCAGCTTGGTCTAGAGTTCAATGATTAGTCATAACATAGTCAATATTTATCTAGCCATATTTCAGTTATAATGGCTTGAACTGAAGCCGGAGGATCGAGTGTTACAAATGAATCATGCTGTGGACCATGAACCTCTGGTAGCACCAATTAGAGGGGATTGTGGAGAAGAAGATTCCTACATCTCAAATAAATCTCCAATAAAAAGGAACATTTGACCCAGATATCTATACATGTTCCAGTGTCTACCTATCTTCTTGCCCAGATCTTTTTCTTCTTTTTTTTTACCACTATTGACAGTATAATTTCTTCATCTGGGCTGGTAAACATCCAAGAGCTGGTAGAACATTACTGCAGAGGAACAGGTTCCTGGGCAGACTTGGATTGCCCAGCATCATAGGCTACTATTGGGCCACTAACGCTCACAAGAGCATACTCTGGTTCACCTCACCTCAAAGCAGCTGGTGTAAGATTGAGGCAAAGTCATGCTCCTCTTCACTCCAAGCGCTTGCGTGTAACGCCCTACCCTTTTCTCCTTCACAATTCACCTCTAACCCCATTGTAATAGGCACCTTGAAGATCTGGGCACAGGTCAGGTGCCATTTTGGCTGGTCTTCCCACCCCCAAGCGACTCCGGTATGTAACAATCACTTGTTTATGCCAGCCAAGACAGAGCATCAGTATTCGTTACTAGAAAGGAGAGGTCTCCGCCACCTGGGAGATTTGTATATAGATGGTATATTTGCCAGTTTCGATCAAATGTGTGCGGCCTTTAACTTAGGTCATTCTGATTTCTTCAGATACCTTCAGCTACGAAATTTAGGTAAAACTCACTCCCCCCTCTTCCCTCAAATCCCCCCTCCTGTAGACTTATTACTCAAGGTGGGAACCTTATCCAAGGGCCATGTCTCCCATTTCTACGACCTTTTATCCCCAGTGGATGAGTCGGTCATTACTAAGATTAGAGTTTGTTGGGAAAAAGAACTGCAGACCACTTCTTCAGATGCTTTCTAGAAGAAGGCTATGGAAGCTGTCAACTCCTCCACTAGTTGTGCTAGGCTCAGTCTCATACAGCTCAAAGTAGTTCACAGACTCCATTATAGCAAGACTAAGCTTGCCAAACTTTACCCAAGCAAAGTGGATGAAAATTGTGAAAGATGTTCCCTAGCCCCTAGCGATTTGGCTCAACTGTTCTGATCATGTACCAAACGAACTGGCTTCTGGCACTAATTTTTTAACATGAGTTCAGAAATTTTGAAGTGGAAAATCTGTCCGTCCCCTCACAGAGCAACTTTGGTAGACCCCCAGACGAAATCACTACAAACTAATGTTATTGCCTTTGCCTCTTTAATCACCTGTAGCAAAATCCTCTTTCTTTGGAAATCCTCTCAGCCACCCTCTATTAAAGCATGGCTATGGGACATTTTGTTTCTACTTATACTGGAAAAAGTAAAGTTTACACTGAAGGGCTCCTCAGATAGGTTTTATTCTCACTGGAAGCCATTGATTGAATATGGTGATTGCCTCCCTCATGGTGAGGAGGCGCCATAGAAATCGGGTTTGGGCCGGCCTGGGGTGAACGAATACCTTGCGGCTTGCCCACCACATAGACGGGCAGCAGTTACCCAACCTCACAAAGCCCAAAAAGACATTTAAAATGGCCCAGATGCTACTACAGTAGTTATTCCTTTATTTATTTACTAGCTTCTTTATTTAGTTATTTATTTAGTTATTTTTTACTTATCAAAATTTTTTCCTTCTTTTGTTTCCATTTTCGTGTTTATATTTAACCTACTATAATGTGGTTTAATTCTGTTCTGAGAAGGGGCCTGCAGGACGGGGTAGGAGTAGATAGAGGGGAGCAGGATGTGGGTAAATGGGATTTGGGGATGTTAAAATGTTAAAAAAAATATCATAGAGTCTTTCAACTGTAATTGTTCGGTTCGACTTGTTTTCCTTGAAGAAGAAAAAAAGATTGTGCTCCCGCAACATAAAAAGAAAGAAATCTCCAATACTAAATCATCATCTAAATAACAGGGGTTGTGGGAACTCGTGTGAATGTCTCTCTTTAGCAGAGGTTAAACAAGCAACCCAACCCAGTGCCCTTTCCGTTCTGCATCACTTAGTATATGACTTTTTCAGTATGTGGAGTGGGGAGTCGAGCCGAGAATCTGCGTTTCATTTACTCTGTAAAAGGCAGACCGATGGAAACCATTGGCTGATTTAAAATCATGTGACAGGACAGAGCGAACGCTTAATGGAAGACAGGTGAGCGACTGCCTGTGAATGGACAAGAGCGACATCCAACTGGTAATACATCATGTACTCTGCATACTGTCGGGGCGCGCCTTTTAGTACGTAGAAGGCAGTATGCGCCGCATACAGCAGAAACAGCACTTGGTGAACTCACGTCAAAGCGCTCTTACCAGAAGAGGTTAGGATACCCGTGTCGCTTTCACTTCGCCTGTTTAGATTAAGCGTTAACTCTTTATTAGTGCTAAAACCATATTTTATCATGAAGTTGTTAAAAAAAATGCAATGTGAAGTTGGTCCCGCTGGCAACCGCTCCTCCCGCTTCATTGTCTGCCATATTGCTTTAGGGAATTTTCTCTTGCCGGTCGTTTCCATGGAGATGACAAAGGCACAAAGAATTATGGGATTGTTTTGATTGTTCATTAACCAAACCGTCCATACTTCCATACTCTTCTATGCAGTGAATTTGCATACTATTAGTGAGTAGTATGAACGATTCGGACACAGCTGAGGGGAAAGGGGTGTTGCTGAATTACACTTGCGCTAAGGGATCGTTTAAAGTTTTTCTAATGCATATCCAACTTGATAGCATGGGGACAAGACGAATCTGCGAGCTCATGTTTTACATTTGCTCTGGCATATATGTCTGACTATAATGAATGTTATCAGCATATATGCCCCGCAAGGTGGGTGGTGAGATGGGAGTGAAAGAATTCTGGAGTGAGTTGGATGAAGGGGTGGCGAGTGTACTCAAGGGGGAGAGAGTGGTAATTGGAGCGGACTTCAATGGGAATGTTGCTGAAGGGAACATGGAGCGGACTTCAATGGGTATGTTGGTGAAGGGAACAGAGGTGATGAGGAGGTGATGGGTAGGTATGGTGTCAAGGAGAGAAATGTGGAAGGACACATGGTGGATTTTGCGAAAAGGATGGAAATGGCTGTGGTGAATACATATTTCAAGAAGAGGGAGGAACACAGGGTGATGTACAAGAGTGGAGGAAAGTGCACACAGGTGGACTATATCTTATGTAGAAGGCGCGATCTGAAAGGGATTGGAGACTACAAGGTGGTGACAGGGGAGAACTAGATAGGCAGCATCGGATGGTGGTCTGTAGGATGACTTTGGAAACAAAGAAGAGAAAGAGAGTGAAGGCAGAGCCAAGGATCAAATGGTGGAAGTCGAAGAAGGAAGACTAATGTGTGGAGTTCGGGGAGGAGTTAAAACAGGCAATGGTGGTAGTGAAGAGTTGCCGGATGGCTGGGCAACCACTGCAGAAACAGTGAGGAAGGCAGCTAGGAAGGTACTTGGTGTGTCGTCGGGACAGAGGAAGGAATACAAGGAGACTTGGTGGTAGAATGAGGAAGTACAGCAAATAATACAGAGGCAGAGGTTGGCAAAGAAGAACTGGGATAGTCAGAGAGATGAAGAAAGTAGACAGGAGTAAAAGGATATGCAGCGGAAAGCGGAGAGATGTGGCAAAGGCGTATTATGAGTTGTATGAGAGGTTAAACACTAAGGAAGGAGAAAAGGACTTGTACCGATTGACTAGACAGAGTGACCGAGCTGGAAAGGATGTGCAGCAGGTAAGGGCGATCAAGGGTAGAGATGGAAATGTGCTGACAAGCGAGGAGAGTGTGTTGAGAAGGTGGCAGGAGTACTTTGAGGAGCTGATGAATGAAGAAAATCAGAGAGAGAGAAGGTTGGATGATGTGGGGATAGTGAATCAGGAAGTGCGATTGATTAGTAAGGAGGAAGTGAGGGCAGCTATGAAGAGGATGAAGAGTGGGAAGGCAGTTGGTCCAGGTGACATACCTGTGGAGGCATGGATAATGTTTAGGAGAGATGGCAGTGGAGTTTTTAACTAGATTGTTTAACACAATCTTGGAAAGTGAGAAGATGCCAGAGGAGTGGAGAAGAAGTATACTGGTACCAATTTTCACAAATAAGGGCCATGTGCAGAACTGTAGCAACTACAGAGGTATAAAGTTGATCACCCACAGCATGAAGATATGGGGAAGAGTAATTGAAGCTAGGTTAAGAGGAGAGGTGATGATTAGCGAGCAGCAGTATGGTTTCATGCCACAAAAGAGTACTACAGATGCAATATTAGCTTTGAAAATGTTGATTGAGAAGTATAGAGAAGGCCAGAAGGAGTTAGATTGTGTCTGTGGATTTAGAGAAAGCATATGACAGGGTGCTGAGAGAGAAAGTGTGGTATTGTATGAGGAAGTTGGGAGTTGCAAAGAAGTATGTAGGATTGGTGGTGCAGGACATGTATGAGGGAAGTGTGACAGTGGTGACGTGTGTGGTTGGAATGACAGATGGGTTCAAGATGGAGGTTTGATTACATCAAGGATCGGCTCTGAGCCCTTTCTTGGTTGCAATGGTGAGGGACATGTTGACAGACGAGATCAGGCAGGAGTCTCCGTGGACTATGATGTTTGCGGTTGACATTGTGATCTGTAGCGAGAGTACGATGCAGGTTGAGGAAAGCCTGGAGAGGTGGAGGTATGTACTGGAGAGAAGAGGAATGAAAGTCAGTAGGAGCAAGACGGAATACATACATATGTGTGAATGAGAGGGAGGACAGCGGAATGGTGAGGATGCAAGGAGTAGAGGTGACGGATGCGTATGAGTTTAAATACTTTGGGTCAACTGCCCAAAGTAACAGGGAGTGCAGAAGAGAGGTGAAGAAGAGAGTGCATGCAGGGTGGAGTGGGTGGAGAAGAGTGTTAGGAGTGATTTACGACAGAAGGGTACCAGCAAGAGTTTAAGGACAGGCTTACAAGATGGTTGTGAGACCAGCTATGTTATTTGGTTTGGAGACAGTGGCACTGACGAAAAGACAGGAGGTGGAGCTGGAGGTGGCAGAGTTGAAAATGCTAAGATTTTCATTTGGAGTGACGAGGAAAGACAGGATTAGGAACGAGTATATTAGAGAGACAGCTCAGGTTGGACGGTTTAGAGACAAAACAAGTGAGGCGAGATTGAGATGGCTTGGACAAGTGTGGAGGAGAGATGCTGAGTATATTAGGAGAAGGACGCTGAATATGGAGCTGCCAGGGAAGAGGAAAAGAGGAGGTTTATGGATGTGGTGAGAGAGGACATGCAGGTGGCTGGTGTGACAGGAGGATGCAGAGGACAGAAAGAAATGGAAACGGATGATCCGTTGTGGCGACCCCTAACGGGAGCAGCCGAAATTAGTAGTAGATAGCTATATGTCTGACCACCCTCCTGTTCAGACAGATTTCCAGCCGACCTGGCCCGGGTCGGTCCAATCACAACCATTTGTCTAATATGGGGCGGGTTTGATACGGTGACGTACAGTCTTGTTTTTTTTTCCATCCGCATTCCGGGAACTCAGCCTCTGATTGGCTGGTACTCATTGCTTCCGTTGGTTAACGTTATGGTTGGGGGCAAGATGGCGTCCATGTAACACGTCTTCCGTGACGTCTCAAACAACTCGAACTCCAAACTATGTATTTAAAATCGCTGCTATCTTAAATGATGACTTTTATGCATCTCTAACTGGCGCGAACCTTTGTATAGGTTCACCAGGCTGTGGACACTCATTTGCGCCGGATCACACCGACGCTAACAAAGTTTCTCTGCTAGTGTAAACTACTAATAAGACATGTTAGCCTCTAGCTAACGGGTCTGTCCCTTTAGCCGAGCGGTTAGTGATGTCGCCTTGTGGTGCAGTACACCCCGTATAGAATCCCGCACCGGGCAAGAAAATAACCGGTTACATTGGTGGCAGCGGTGGGATCCGGAAGTGTGCAGATCCTCAGAAGTCTCTTCGGAGCGCGGAATGACAAAGCGCGAGGGCGCGCTTCCGGGGAGGGTGACGACTGTAAACTACTAATAAGACATGTTAGCCCCTAGCTAACGGGTCTGACCCTTTAGGCGAGCGGTTAGTGATGTCGCCTTGTGGTGCAGTACACCCCGTATCGAATCCCGCACCGGGCAAGAAAATAACCGGTTCCACTAGCTAGCATTTGAAAAAAAAAAAGAAAAGTCAAATGAGCGGTCCTAAAACCAACAGCGGGAAAAGAAAAGACAAGTCGCTGGCAACGCCGAACAGCAAACTCATCGTAAATGTACATTCATACTCTGAGGTGAGCATTAATGAACTTGGCTTCAAAAACATGGATCAAGTTGTAGATGCAGTCCTACAGCCTTTACCTGACTCTCCATTGTCTAGCCCGGCTCCTAAAAAGAGCAACACCAATGATCTCTCACTGTACGAGCTACAGGCGAACATAAGTGCCCTCACAATGAATCAAAGAGCTGACAAGCTGGAAAACACGAGAAAAGACAGCGCCAACACCACTGAGGAACTTAAAAAGTCACTAGAATTTGTACATGGGGAAATCAGTGACACTGAAAAAGAAAAGAACATGCTGCTGGAAAAATATGAAAAGCATCAAAATGAGCGCCCTAACTGACAGAATGGTAGAAGTTGAACGCTACAACAGAACAGGAGAGGGTGTCTGCGTCTGTGTGGTGTGGATGAACAAGAGGGTGAGGATGTGAAACAGGAAGTGCCCAGGATCTGCCAAAAAAGTTGCTCCTGAGCTGGGAGAGAAATCAATGGAGGGAATTGATGTTGCAGACAGGCTGGGCAGGCGAGAGAGCACCAACACAAAACCGCATGCAGTCTTTATCCTCTTCGCCCTTCGTTCTGTGAGAGACATCTGGAAGAAAGCAAAGCACAGCACCTTCCCGAAAGAGAAGACGCTTCGTTTCGGTAAGGACTTAACAGAGATCGAGAAAGATGCCAGGGCTGCTAATTGTCGAAAACGCTCGCATGGGTGGTTTGAGGGCATACTCCGTGGGACCAAAGGCATTCATCAACGGAAAAGAGAAGGAAAGTTTACATCACACCGCTTTGAACACTGTTATGTTTGGCTACTATGATCAACTAAGATGTTTATGAGAAATTCTTAGTAATGTTAGTATGATTTCTCATTGAAGGGATTTATTCTTGATCAACATTTTTGCTCGGGCATATATTTGGCTATACCTTAAGCTTTAAATGTTAAAGGGGAATAAATGAGAAAACAGCCTTTTTGGCACTAAGCCACAACAACAAAAGGAATTTCATTATTTACACAGGTTAATGGGTTTGATATAGGAGTTGTCTATTACTTGGTTGACGTTCTCAGCAGTCGTTGAGTATTTTAACGGAGTTATTGATGGTGTAACACGAGGTTTACGTGACTTGGTTAAGAGGAAAGCTCTTTTCTTGTTTTGCAAAGAGGTTATAGCTGATCTGATCTTTTTACAGGAATGTCATTCATGCCCAGATGATTTGAAACGTTGGAAGAATCAGTGGGGCAATGGGATTTGGCTGTCACATGGCTCAAATCATTCTGCTGGAGTAGCCATCCTCAAAGATAGGTTTAAAGGTAAAATTTTAGAATCAAGGGGTGACTCAACAGGCCACTGGATTTTACCTGTCATTGAAATAGCAGAAAATCAGTTTGTATTAAGTAATGTTTATGGTTATAATTTTCTTGCATTGAACATTATATTACTTGAAGAATTGTTGGAACTAATTAAATCCCTTAATATCCCTTGGCTAAACTTATATTAGGGGGTGATTTTAATATGGTTTGGTCCAATATCTCTGACCACTATCCGTCACGGAAAATGAATTCAGAAAATAGATTAATCCACTTTTTTAATAGGTTGAAGGTTTTGGGCATTTGGAAGTACAAAATGCAATAGATAGACAATTCACTTGAGCAAACAAAGACTTCACTATTCAGTCAAGAATTGATTTTTGGCTGATCTCAACAGAGCTTGAACCTAATGTAAGTTAGATAGGAATTTCTCCTGCTATTATGACAGACCACAAAGTAGTGAAACTTAGACTGAATCTTAATAATAATTGTAACAATTGAAGGAATGTGGGTTAATGGAAGTTTAATAGCTCACTCCTAAAAAGTGAACAGCTGGTATCAGATAGCTTATTGAAAAGTTTTGGAATATGGCTGTAGTAAGTAATGAATATGGAAAGTATTGGGGAAATTTTAAATATGAAATTAGAAAGTTGGCCATTTTATATGGCAAAATATTATAAAAAAGATATTTCTGTTCTAACTTTGGATCATAATACAAACAATGAAAACCATGCTATCACTTTAGAAAAATTACAGCAGGAACTGGATGAAATCTATGCAGGGAGGGTAAGAGGGGCCTTTGTGTGCTCTCAACAGCAATGGTTACAGGAGGGTAAAAAGAACAGCAGGTATTTCTTTAAAAGAAATGCAGAAATAAATTTAATAACAAGATTAAAAATTGGAGACACAATGTGTGAAGATAGTAATGTTGTTTCTAAGTATATAGCCAACTTCTATGCTAATCTCTAGTGATTCCCATGAAAGCGCTAATATGCTGAAATCAAATAAAGATGCAAAAAAGTGAGCATTAACTTAAGCACAGAATGCTCTAAAATACTTTCAGGAATAAAAGATATAAAAACCAGTAAATCACCAGGCAATGACGGGCTTACCTCTGAATTTTATAAAGTTTTTGCCAACCAAATTGCGAAATTGTTACTCGCTGTTTATAATTAGGCTAGCTGTAAAAAAGAATTACCCCCGTCATTAAGGCAAGAACTTCTCACTCTGATTCCCAAGACAAAGAAAGATCCTTTACTCATTGATAGCTGGAGACCAATTACGCTTCTTAACAGTGATTATAAAATTATAGCCTCTATGTTAGTGAAGTGTCTAAAGACTGGCCTAAATAAAATAATTCATGAATCCCAATGTGGATTCATAAGTGGCTGTCATATCTCAAATAATATTAATCTAGTTACATACTTTTTTAATCATAAAGACTTACTTGATGGCATTCTGTTAATTTTATTTTTGGATTTACAAAAAGCATTTGATATGGTGTCCCACAAATTTATTTTTGATACCCTAAATTTTTTCAAATTTGGTGACTTTTTTTTATCAAGGCAATCAAAACCTTATACAGTGGTAACAACAGCTCCATCAAACTCATTTATGGTACATCACCGAGATGTGACATAAAGAGGGATTCGTTAGGGCTGTCCCATCTCTCCTTGCCTTTTTTTTTTTACTGGTAGACCAGGTTCTTAATTTATTAATAACTCAACATCCCTTTTAAAGGTATTAATTTTCATGGTAGGGAAATAAAAAGATCACAGGTAGCTGATGATGCTACTTTATTTTTAGAAAGTAAAACTGAAGTCTCCCAAGCCTTATCTGTCATCAAAAACTTCTGATATATCTGGTTTCAATCTTAATTTAAACAAGTGTGAAGTACTTGCTTTAAAAGACATTGCAGACACAGAGATATGCAGTATCCCAGTAAAAGATACAGTAAAATTATAATCACGAAGGATGATAAAAAATTTGATGAACATAATTTGGACCCTGTAATTCATTCTATTAAATTGAAATTCAATTCTTGGTTAGCCAGGGATTTATCTCGAGTACTACTAAGCAAGCAGAAGGCCTTTCAAGAGCCTCTTATGTCTTTTCATCCCTTGAGGTCACCAAACATAAAACCTCTTGCTTAGACAGGCTTCTTTTTAACGTTGTTTGGGAAAAATAAGCCACACAAGGTTAAAAAGGAGGTTACGTCTATGTCTCTAACAGAGGGTGGTCTTAATGTGTTGGACTTTTCATCATTCAACCATATTATCAAAATTAACTGGATCAAAAGATTTCTAAAAGCCCCTGATAGCATATGGAATATCAACCCAAACTTTCTGTTTAAAAAAGTAGGTGGTCTTATTTCTTTTATTAATGTGCCCATATGCTGTTGGTAAACTTCCTATCAAACTCTCCAACTGTCACAAGCAAGCTCTTCTGTGTTGGTCCCTTCTATAGAAACACAACTATTCTCCTCACAAATGTTTTTTTATGGAACAATGTCAATGTCACGTACAGAAACAAATCATTATTTTTTTGAAAATTGGTTTAACAATAACATTCTACTTGTAAAACAGCTATTTAAACTGTGAAGGGCTTCTGTATTCATGAGGGTTTTATAGAGAAATATAATGTTCCCATCTCCCACAAGGAGTATAGTACTGTTATTAATACACTGTCAACTGTATTATAAGCTCATCATGTTGCAATTCTAACATACATGACACTGTTACTTTAACCAATTGTAACATTACCGTTGACAGAATTTTCATCTTTGACAAAAAGTTCAATAACAGCTTCATCAGAATCACATTTATTTCAAGAACAAAAATACCTGTTAAATATAAATGGACAGACCAAGCTCTTGGTGGTAGAACATGAAACACTGTATTTACTGTCCCCTACAAATATGTGTTACCTAACACAAACAAATTTTAATTTAAAGTCATATATAGATATTACCCTGTCAATTCCATTATTTGTAAATTTATTCATAATATAGAAGAAACATTTTCTTTTTGTAGTTATATGGCGGGAACTCCAAAACATGTATTTATTCAATGGGTACATGTGACAATTTTTGGGGCTGTTGGTTCTTAAAACATATTTTGATAAGGACATTTCACTCAAACAACATGATTTGTTATTGATATTCAACAATCCTAATTTCTCCAGCAAGGAACAATATGTCATTAACTTGCTCGTTGTTTTAGCCAGATTCTATATTCATAAAATGAACATTTTGAAGAAGTTACCATCTTATACAACATTTAAACAAACAGATCTACGCATATATCGTCAAACTCTTTAAAAACTTGTAATAACAAATTAACCAAAACTATTGATGTACGCAAACTTCAGGATTATACCTGATTAAGTAAACCTCTTGTGTGGGCCCATATGTTGTTTTTCTTTGCTGTTGTTTTAAAAAAAAATACTCTGTTCGTACATTTATGGCATGGAACTAATTACCCTGGTCTTTTCTCTGTTCTATTTGTCTTTTTTTTGTCAAATTGAAACGCAATTAAAAAAAAGTTATGGTTATGGTGGGGTTAGGGATACGGTTAGCCAATCAGAGGCAGAGTAGGGGCGGGTCTTCCCAGAATATTGGTGGGGAATAAATTAACGCTGGCGTACAGAGGAGCACCGTTGGCTGCCACTGTTGCGGAATGGCCCGTTGAATCCGCAATTGCAACGCTATTAAACGAACTGGACGGTATATTTTCTCTAAAAGAATAACAAACAACTGCACGTAAAGCTCTTGTGGATAAAAAGGAGGTGTTTGCCGTACTTGCAACAGGATTTGGTAACAGTTTAGATGCTATGTCACACGTGTCGTTGCTCTGACTGGTTGTAGGTCTGTCCAATTGCTTCCAGGGTCATTTTGCTCAGCGCCCATTGATGACGCCTCTTGGAAATCGAAAATGAACCGAGAGGAACCAGACTAACAAGCATTTGCGAATTCGTCCGGTTCTCAGCCTAGATGTTGAGATTTTGGCGGTCTGGGTTGTTTACAGCTGTTTGAGTTGTCACGCGTGGCAGTTTTGGAGTGACTCGATCTCGCCCAAATATGAAAACGCCTCCGCCGTGACTACGTTGTCACCGCCCTCTTGTCTTCAAAGAGACGCCGCAGCGTGTAGATCTGCGTGACGGCCACAGTTAGCATGACGAGCAGGTTGAGACAAGACCAGAAGGACACCCTCCACAGGTTGTTCTCCAGGAGGTAGCGGTCGCGAGTCTCAAAGGCTCTCAGCGTGGTCTGTACCTGGCGGCTCCTCTCCAAATGCCGGTACAGCGAGTCCATGCTCTCCTGCAAGGACGTGGAGAACAGAGAAGAGGTTCAAACACTAGAACGACCAAGACGTTCGTTACCGTTTTGGATTTTCAAAGTTTAATAATTTTGTGGAGAAAGAAAAAGACACAGATGTAAACTACTAATAAGACACGTTAGCCCCTAGCTAACGGGTCTGACCCTTTAGCCGAGCGGTTAGTGATGTCGCCTTGTGGTGCAGTACACCCCGTATAGAATCCCGCACCGGGCAAGAAAATAACCGGTTACATTGGCGGCAGCGGTGGGATCCGGAAGTGTGCAGATCCTCAGAAGTCTCTTCGGAGCGCGGGAATAACAAAGCGCGAGGGCGCGCTTCCAGGGAGGGTGACGACTGTAAACTAGTAATAACGCACGTTAGTCCTTAGCTAACGGGTCTGACCCTTTAGCAGAGCGGTTAGTGACGTCGCCTTGTGGTGCAATACGCCACTTATCGAATCCCGCACCGGGCAAGAAGTTAACCGGTACACAGACATGCCGCTCCATTTCATTTAAAATGAGTTTTAGATCAATTTCACACAAAAAAAGATGACAAGATCTACCTAAAACGACCAGGAGCGGACAAAATGACTGTCTCGTAATTTGCGCATGATTGTGCGCGTCATGTCACTATGACGTATTTTGGTTGCACCATTTCCTTCGCGATCATTGCTCTGTCCAAAGAAACAAAACACAAAACTAACGTTCGCCAGTGCAGAGAAATAGTCAAAATTTGATTTTTGATTATTTCCAACATGTCTGGTTACAGACGCCGTTACAGACGCACCATGACTACCACCGAGGCGTTACAGTATTTACAAGCGTTGGGTAGTTGGGTAATTGTTTGAAAAATAGTATTTAAAGTTATTAAAATGTAAATTTTGGCGTCAGTTAGTTTCTTAACAGACATACATATATGTAGTGCATTAATATCTCAATTGGGTATTTTATCTTGACAGAATATAGAGTTTAAAAATCGTGGCAGTCGAAATGACCTAGTAGTTTTTAAGTTCCGGTCTTTGTTTGAGACCATTTCAATATCTATTTTCAGTTCTTTTTGTAAATTTCACGTTTTACGGGCCTTGTTACGTTTGTTAGATTGGCAACACGTGTTCTCCGTTTTGCTCTTCAGGCAATATTTTCACTTTTCAATTTTGCTATTCAAGTTTAAATTTAAATTGTTTAAAAATAGAATTATAGTTGTACAAATTTTAATTTTGGTGCCAGTTAGTTTCTTAACAGACATACTAACATGTAATGCATTAATATCTGAATTGGGTATTTTATCTTGACAGAATATAGAGTTTAAATAGAGGCGGTCATTTTGACCGCCCACGGTCGTTTTGGATAGGAGTGAAATCCCGGTCGTTCTAGGGATAGACATCTGCCAGGGAACGGCAGTGACAAAATGTTTAACTGGTTTTGTTTTTTTTTGTTTTTTTTATCTGTCCGTCTCACCCTGATGTCCTCCAGCTTGTAGTCCACAAGGCTCTCTGGTGCGACTGCGTCCGCCCAGTCCTCTCCTCTCCCCAAACCGTCGTTCCCGACCCGATCATTGACGATCACCTCAAAGAAAACCATTTTCTCCGAAAGTTTACTGAAGCTGTTGTCGAAACACAGCCGATAGTCTCCTTCATCTGTCGGCTCCACCCTGAGACAGCGAGGGGAGATTGTGAGATACCGAGAGAGACTTGTTTTTTATTCCTTCCTCATCATTTCAAACAGATCACGACTCCCCTGACGAGGAGACCTCACAACATATAAAGAAATGGGTGGAAAGGTTACTTGCTAGTGGACGGGTGTAGAGGATCACATCATCAGTAGTAATAATAATAATAATAATAATAATAATAATAAAACAAGGAACGTATGGCATGTTTTATTCACTGATGATTTTTTTCAAATTAAGCTAAAAATATTTGGTACAGCTAAAGAGAACTAGAAAAATGCTTTTCCACAGAAAAAGCATGTCAATGCTGAGCTGCTGGAAGAAATCGCGAAAGCATTGCTGAAAATGGATAAATAGGAATAGTCAGAAAGTCACTAGCCTACCTGAAATACCTTGAAACTGAAATGTGAAATGGCTGAATATTTTAAAAGTTTTAAAGGTATAAAAAACTGAAAAATTTGCCATAATGTGCTAAATACATAAATAGTTTGATTGTTGAATGGTTTCTGTAGTTTAAAGTATGAAAAAGTGGAAGTGGTGCAAAGATTTCAAAGTGCTTCCAGTCCCATTACAAACACACACAACAAGGCTGTAACAAAACTTGCAAGCACTTGCAGCAGGGGTTTATGTATAGAAAAGGTGTAAATAGTCTGAAATATGTGACCCCCGCTGGTAAAAGAGTCCCCAAGT
The DNA here is from genome assembly GCF_029633865.1 of Lampris incognitus. Taxonomy (NCBI): domain Eukaryota; kingdom Metazoa; phylum Chordata; class Actinopteri; order Lampriformes; family Lampridae; genus Lampris; species Lampris incognitus. Next base: position 48,340,011 of record NC_079220.1, on the reverse strand, counting down.
AGGCCTAGGTCATTGAACTGCAAAACCTGACCTGAACATTATTCTTCTAAAAGAAGAAAAAAGAGCTACGGTACATCAGAGGAAATGGTCTTTATTTGTTATGAGAGGAGGGGTAGAATGAGAGGAGGGGTAGAATTAAAGGAGAGGTAGAATGAGAGGAGGGTTAGTGATGAAGATGAAGAGGAAGGGTAGTGATGAAGATGAAGAGGAAGGGTAGGAAGGAGGGTAAGAAGGTTGTAGGAAGGTAGGATAGCAGGGAGGTTGTAGGAAGGAAGGTAGGAAGGTAAGAAGGTTGTAGGAAGGATGGTAGGAAGCAAGGTAGGAAGGTTGTAGGAAGGAAGGTAGGAAGGAAGGAAGGTAGGAAGATTGTAGGAAGGTAGGAAGGCAGGGAGGTTGTGAGAAGGAAGGTAGGAAGGTTGTAGGAAGGAAGGTAGTAAGGTTGTAGGAAGGATGGTAGGAAGCAAGGTAGGAAGGTCATAGGAAGGTTGTAGGAAGGAAGGTAGTAAGGTTGAAGAGGGAGGAAGAGCAGTTAAGAAGTGGCAGAAGCTGATCAAATCTACCAGGTGTTGAGAGTTGACAGTAATTAGGCTGGCAGTTGAGTTTCAAATTGATATGTGACGTCACAATAGGACTGAAAATTCTAACAGGCAAAGTGTATGGCAGAATTGCTAAACTTTAGAGCTGAATTGTTCAAAAACTATAAAATATTTTTAAAATCTGAATAAGATTCTGAAACAGCTGAATGTCCTGAACTGTTTAAGCTTTAAATGGGGTTTCTAGCTCAAAATGAAGGAGGAGATACAGTTCAAAGGTGATGAGGGTTTCAACCTTTCCCCATAGACTTCCATTGTTTTGAAAAAGTAGAAAAAGTTTAATATGTCTAAAAGTATAAAAGTTTTAAAAAAAAACGAAATGTGAGCCTTAATGGGCTTAAAGAGATGGACATTTTGATACCTGAATGGGTTCAGTGGCTAAAAGTATGAAGGAGTAAAAGAGGTGGAAATGTTGCAAAAGTCCCTCATTGACTTCCATTCAAAAAATGGCTGAAAAAAGTTGAATATTTCAAAAAGTTCAAAAGGTATGAAAAATCTGAAAGGGGGGCACTAATGTCCTTAATGAGTTGAACATTTTGATAGTTGAATGGTTTCAGTAGCGAAAAGTATGAAGGAGCTACAAAGTGTCAAAAAATGGGTGGAAGAAAAATAAATAAATATAGAACTGCAAAGCAATAGTGTGAATGCTGGGCATTCACACTAATAAAACAATCAACAATACAACAATCCAGGCAATACAACAGATAAAGCCAGTTGGGTATAAACAATAGAACAAGTCAACAACAAGTAAACACAAACTGCAGAAAACTTATTGTAAAAAGATGAGTCAACATGATAAGAATCCAGGTTGGCTGGCACTGCCAGATTTGGGTGACCTACATGTGGATGCCTTCAGATTTTCTGAAGTCAGACGTCAGCCGGTGCCCACTGGGTGATATGAGTGTGAAGCCCACATCCAGACCCGCCCCTGCTAACACCTGGTAGGGAAATACAAGGATGTAGGTCAGTAACAGTGTATTCAGTCTCGTAGCTGGGCAAAACATTATTTTTTCCTTCCAAAGAGCCTACCGCAAACCAATTTTTTTTTTATCTGTCTCTCGTACTGATTTCCATTTTCAAATGGAAATTTCCAAGTATGTTGAGAAGACATCTTTGGTTCTGCCACAAGGTTAGGCCTACTCCGCCCATGGTCTACAGTGTGATATGTTCACATAACCTCCAGCTTAAGTTACATTGGCTTAAGTAGCTTTGGTCTCATAATACAAGTGTGAGACAGCAAGTGCTGGAAGAACAGTCAGTCGCCTGAACCAGCCCTTGTTCCAACGGGTTGACTTTATTGTGGTTTTTCGAGCCGAGCGAGCATAACAGGATGACTCAATCCTCGATCATTCGGCAGTCAGATGCAGCCCTAAAAGCGTTTCTCCCCACAAGCCTCGTGTCATTTATTCCAGTGAGGATGCCAAGACACTGAACAGGGGCCAGAGAGATGTGTTGCAACGGGACTGTGAAGACGATGACATTATACCACAGTTATGTCTGCCAAACGTTAACGGCGATCAAACATTAGAGCAGTAAGTCTACAAAAATGTGTGGATTGAGAGGGCGGTGAGTTAACCCGTCGCATCAAAGCTCGCAACCGTGATACTTTTTCTTTCACTTTGAGTCTATCTACAATAAATAGTGAAAGGTTGTTTTCCTTTCTGCAGCTGCCTATTTCCTGACTAAACCCTGAGCGAGGTGCTGACACTGATAGGCACCTGGAGCCCTAACGGTAACAAGCGTGTTATCAGCACATGGTGAAAGTCCATGCCAAAAGAGTTCACTCGCTGGTTTCCTTTTTCCTATTCAAACATGCAAAGTAACATGCATGCAAACATTTTTAGATGCAAAGTAACTCATGGACCTGGAAAGGAACTCACCCACTTCTATATTCCTGGTTTACCACCGGGTTTAGCAGTCTGTATTAACTTGTGTTTACATGCTGGCGTTGCACATTTGATAATATCAAACATTCTCCATCTGTTTCACAGGTGCAAAATCGGTGAGATTGTACACTGTTGATACACATTATCACCTTAGTGGGTAGTCAATTAAACGATAGCAAACTTAATTAGCAAGGTTTCAAACAACATATTCACCTTCTTGCCTAGTCTGCAACGTTTGGATACACTTGTTAACATGTGACCCAGGATAGCATGGCTTTGTTGATAACTTCAGTGTGCTTCAGGTAAACATCAAGCACCAAAATATGTATGGCTGCTGTATGTCAAGGGAATTGTCTGACAGTATCCTACGGAGGACCATGTTTATGCAGGTTTTCACGCCAACCCACTGCTACACCATTAGATTTCACTGAGTAGCACAACTTCAACCGAAAAAGGGAGCCAGTGAAATAAACTGGTAACTGATAGCTGGACTGCATTTTATATAGCAGTCAAAGAAAGAAAACCCACAGACAGATGACTCTCCATGGCACATCACTGAGTATCACTGCATCGGGGGGATTGTGGGATGCACGTGGTTTGGAAGAGTTCAGTTTGAACCCTTAGCCGAAGAAAGGAGGTAAGAATGGGCGGCACGGTGACGCAGTGGTTAGCGCTGTTGCCTCACAGCAAGAAGGTCCTGGGTTTGAACCCTGGGGTTGTCCAACCTTGGGAGGTCATCCCAGGTCGTCCTCTGTGTGGAGTTTGCATGTTCTCCTCGTGTCTGCGGTGGGTTTTCTCTGGGTGCTCTGGTTTCCCCCACCATCAAAAAGACATGCATGTTAGGGTTAGTACTCCTGTCTGTGCCCTTGACCGAGGCATGGCGAGACGAACTGGATCTGGTCCCCGGGCGCTGCATGGCGGCTGCCCACTGCTCCTAGCTACAGTTAGGATTGGTTAAATGCAGAGGGTAACTTCCCTATGGGGATCAGTAAAGTATATCGAAATAAAAAATTTTTAAAAATCAAATGAAAACTGTAGCAGGAGCTCTCCCTTACTTGACTTTGTTTGGAAACGAACATCCCCTCCTTTGGGTGTCATATTTCACGTAGACATTTTGGTGGATTCACCTTATGTACTTCATATCAACCCCTTCAGCCAAGGGAACTCCAAGAAGAAACCATTTAACTTGGACCTGAATGTACCCATTCTTGGGGTACTTGGACAAATGGGAGGCTTGCCTAAAGCCTTCCTTTGCTCTCTGGTCCTGCCTCCACCTTCATTCTTATTGGCTAGTGGAACTAAAGGTGACATTGATGAGCTGTGTGTTTCAGTAAAAACAAACAAACAAAACAAAACAAAAAAACTAAACTAAACTTGTTTCAACTGTGCTTCAAACTCATGGAGCTCTCTGAGAAAGGTAAGGTCCCTGCATTGGGCCGAGAGCTCACAAAGTCCATAGATGATACAAATATACAGTGCGCACTCTTCTTACATGGGTCCGGTGGAGACACGACCTACTAAACCCAAATTCATCAAATCCTTACTTGACTGGACTCAGCAACAGTAGCGCTTCCAAATCCATCACACTCTCAAGTCAAGTCGATTTTAGTTGTATAGCCCATTACCACACATTAACAAATTTGCCTTAGTGGACTTTACAGCGACACAACATCCTGTTCTCAGACCCTCGCATCGGATAAGGAACAACTCTCTAAAAAAAACAAAAACCTTTAACAAGGAGAAAAAAGTAGGAAGAAACCTCAAGGAGAGCAACAGAGGAGGGATCTCTCTCCCAAGACGCACAACGTGCAATGGATGTTGTGTTTACACAATTTACACAATACAACATTGAAAGAGGATAACAGAATTATAATGGAATTATGAGGTATATGATGAATATGATGAGGAGGATGCCAAGCAGTGTCCAGACGCCACCAGAATAACCCAGGACCTGAGCTACATGACCACCATCACCAGGTCGACCTTACTGGAGGACTACACGTGCACACAGGGAAGACTCCCATCACACCATTCACATATACAGAAGAAGAGAAAGGAGAAGACATCATTCAGTGAGAGAAAAGGCATGTGAGAGAAGAGGACAGTTTGCAATAGTCAATAATCTATACTATAATACGTCTATACTCTATAATCCCGTCATCAGGGCAGTGCTTGGTAACAGGACAGGAAGAGATGGAACCAGGTGATCCGCTGTGGTGACCCCTGACGGGAGCAGCCGAAAGTCGTAGTAGTAGAACAGAGCTTGGTAAATTCACTGAGACAGAAACTGACCCGCCATGCAGTAAAGGTCGTGAAGTACCCAACTTAAAGGCAACTATAGTAAGCTAAGGCAAAAAGATCGAGTTTTAAGTTTGGATTTAAAGGACTCAACAGACTCTGACTGTCTGATGGCAGCAGGCAGGTTATTCCACAAGAACGGGGGCCCTATAGGAAAAGGCCCTGCCACCAGCCGACTTCTTTTTAACTTTGGGTACACACAGGAGCCCTGTATTTTGAGAGCAGAGAGCTCGAGCTGGAATGTAGGGCTTAAGGAGATCAGACAGGTATGATGGGGCAAGCCCATTTAGGATTTAATTAGTCAGCAGAAGCACCTTGTATTCTGATCTAACATGGATAGGAAGCCGATGAAGGGACGTGGGAATTGGTGTAATATGGTCAAATTTTCTGGTTTTAGTTAGGATTCTAGCTGCCGCATTCTGAACCATCTGAAGACTTTTAGTACGAGCATGTGGCAGACCAGAAAACAGAACACCACAGTAACGAGTGTGGATGAACCAAATGCACGTATTAGAGTCTCCGCATCAGACATGGGCAGGAAAGACCACATTTTGGTCACGTAAGTGGGGGGAAAAGGCAGTCTTGGTGATTTCTTTAATCTGCTTATCGAGGGAAAGGCTGGGATCAGATGCAACGCCAACATTTTTTTTTTTTTTTTTGCTGCCACACTTTGTGAAGTCACGGAGTTGTCGAGCGTTATTGTTACTTGATCATATCGGCGTCCGTGTCTAGCAGGGCCCCAGACCAGCATCGCATCTGCATCACATCACATAACGTTGACTCAGCTCATCTGGACACGGTGTTTACTGAGAGAAATGATTCATCACTCATCTAAGTGACCTCTTCAGTCTCAACTGACTTGCTGGTATCCCCCACCCTTCTCAACAACACAGCTGCATAACGGCTGTAAATAATGATCCCTGTCATATGCAAATTGCCGTGACCACTAACTAGAGTTACAATGGCCATGTGTACTGTGACAGAAACCACACATAGTTAACTAAGATACATGAACAGGATGTGCCGTTATGGCCCATTGTTCGTATGATTAACTCAGTGACCGATAACATCTCTTAAGTTTCTGGCACCTATATCGTGACGTGGTCAAATAATGGACTTCCTAGCCAACCTTTCAGAGTTAACCAACAAGATTTTAATGACCGTAAACCGAGCCAGTTATAACACAGGCAAATTACTATTGGTCTCAGCTTTTCCTTGGCCACAGAACCGCGATTACCTATTTGCCTACTCTTTACACTCCTGGTGGGAGTGTAAAGCATGCTGTCTAATACAACGTCTCTCATAGCGTCCCCATTACCTTCCACCACACCCCCGCTATCTGTAACAGATATGCCCGTTTTTAACATGTTCAATCCCACAACATAACCAAAACGTTAACGCTCTTCAGTTGCATTGTGGGTAATATGCAAATGAACCCCCATGACTTCGAACGGGAACACTCCGGTAGAATTCGCAACAATATAACGAAGGTCACATTCAGAACACTGGATCTTGTGGATGAGGCGAGGGACATCATGATGGAGGGGGATGAAACAGCGGTCTCTTATGGTGTTACGTCTCTCTTCACGTGGGTTCCTGTTGGTGCAGCAGTGGAGGTAGTCCGTGTGAAATTACAAAACGACCCCACCCTTGTGTGTGTTACCTGGTACTCCACTTCGATGCTCCAGTTCTTCAGAGTGGGTTGGAAAAAGCATTCTGTGGCGCCAGCAGGAAGCATGAATGTAAACTGGTTTTGTCCCATGGCCGCAGAGCGGTCGATGGACGATATTATCAAACAGGCCAACAGGCTGAGTTTGGCAAAGACATTTATCTCAGTCCAGTCGCGATGCATTGTTTTAAATAAAAACTACTTTCAAGTTACTCCGGAGAGAATCCACGTCAGCTTTTTTTTTTGCCTCCCTCTCCCCCTCCCCCCCCTCTTATAAACGCTTGTTATGGATGACTGTATGGTGCCCTGACCAAAGTTGAACTAATGGACTCACGTGTTGCTGGTTCGACCAATAGCGACCGACGACGTTTCCTATTGGCCTGCACTGTCTGATAAGACTGAAGCGAAAGGTGCATGTAGTTGCCATGTCCGCAACAACAAAAAAAGTGACTTTGGACTCCCCCCCCCCCCCAGAAAATCCCATGAAAATCATTGTACTGGCTGGAAGCATCAGGATGTTTGTTTGTTTGTTTGTTGTTGTTGTTGTTTTCTTTTCAAACTGTTCCTGTCCTCGTTAGGCTTGTTTATTCCCGGTTGAACACGAGCAAAAAGAGTCTTATTTGCAGAGACAAATACCTACTTTTTTCATCACAACTGGCTCACTTCCCTGTAATGTCTCCAGATTTACTGTAAATAAACAATTACAGAATTTTTTTTTTACCACCCCAATTGTACCCGTCCAATTACCCCACTTTTCCGAGCCGTCCCGGTCGCTGCTCCACCCCCCCTGCTGATCCGGGGAGGGCTGCAGATCACCACGTGGCTCCTCTGATACATGTGGGGTCGCCAGCCGCTTCTTTTCACCTGCCAGGTAGGAGTTTCACCAGGGGGACGTAGCGCGTGGGAGGAGCACGCTAAGTCCCCCCCCCCCCGAACAGACCGACCAAAGGAGGTGCCAGCGCAGCGACCAGGACGCATATCCACATCCGGCTTCTCACCCACAGTCACGGCCAATTGTGACTGTAGGGCTGCCCGACCGAGCTGGAGGTTACACGGGGATTCGAACCAGCGAGCTCCGTGTTGGTAGGCAATGGAATAGACCGCTGTTGTGGGGTAATGTTATGCAGCCAACAGCTCCCCCTGGGGGCACTGATTGATGTATACTTGCCCTGTGTAACACGCCTCAGTTGCGTTATGGGCACAGTCGGTGAATACGTGTTACTAAGCGACATAGCCCGACTCTGTTATTTATGTAACCGGTTATTTTCTTGCCCGGTGCGGGATTCGACACGAGGTGTACTGCACCACAAGGCGACATCACTAACCGCTCGGCTAAAGGGTCAGACCCGTTAGCTGGGGACTAATGTGTCTTATTAGTAGTTTACATTTATATGCACCTACACTTGCAACATGGTGTCAGAAGCTGTACCGGAACCCAACGTGAGTCTTACGTTGCCTGTTGCTTGAACAGCGTGTGTATAGTTTTTTACTAAGCGTAGCTAGAAGTTTTAGTTAGCCTGCTAGCATTAGCATCGAGCCAAGACGATGGCTTCCAATATTCCGCCGCCGGAGCCCATGAAGATGACTGGGGATCTTCACAGCAACTGGGCTAGCTTTCCGTCAGAGTTTGAGGATTATTTGCTTGCGACCGGGATCGATAAGGCAGGACTTCCTGCTCATGGTGGATCACTATTCAGACTTCTGGGAGATTGATCTACTCCCAGACCTGTCGGCAGAAACGACCATCCGAAGGTGCAAGGCGCAGTTTGCACGGTACGGTATCCCTGACCGGGTCATTTCCGACTGCGGAGGTCAGTTTGATTGTGGAGAGTTTCGGGCGTTTGCGAGGGAGTGGGGCTTCAAACATGTCATGTCCTCCCCGAGACACCCAAAGGCTAACGGCAAAGCAGAGTCTGCAGTGAAGATTGGGAAAGGCCTATGCAGAAGAGCAGACCGGGCCGACGAGGACCCCTGGAAGGCTTTTCTACACTGGAGAAACACGCCCACTGAGGGCATGCGCTGCAGCCCAGCACAACGGCTGATGTCACGGAGGCTGAGAACTCTTCTCCCTGTGGCCGACCAGCTGCTAGCACCTCAGATCATCACTGGGGTCACAGACAAGCTGAGGGTGAAGCATCAGGCAGCGAAGTTGACATATGACAGAACTGCGAGGGATCTGCCAGAGCTAAATGTCGGCCAGCCTGTCAGGATGAAACCAATCCCGGGTGACAGGACGGGCCGATGGAGGAGAGGAGTATGCCTGCAGCAGGTGGGACCGCGGTCCTATCTCGTCAACGTGGAAGGAACCACGTACCGTCGCAGCAGGGTTGATCTCCGACCAGCAGAGGTTGCCCCTCCACCGGAGCAGCCTGTGGGCGCGTGTGCAGCTGAAGGGGGCCATTTGGGCGGGGGCAGCATGGAGGAAGTCGTCAGCAGCCCTGTAATGTCTCCAAGGTCGTCAGCCCCGAGGTCGCCGCCATCTCCCCCACAGGCTGTGACCACACCATGCCGTGAGTTACAGGGCCGGGCCTTCTCCCGGAGCGGGAGGCAGATTAAGCCTCCAGAAAGACTTGACCTCTAGGTCATACACTGACTGAGATTGACACACTCACACGCGCGCACACACACGCACACACACACACACACACTGGACTGTGGACATTAAAAAAAAAACGAAACAAAAACTGTGACGTTCACTTCTAATGTTCGTATTCAGTGGTCTTGTGGATGTTCTGATGCTACCATTTTGTCGTTATTGTTCTGCAGAGGTTTTGGTTGATATTGACTTGCTGTTCCTTCTTGATGCACTATTTCCATTGCACTATTTTAATATTGGGATATGAGCACTAATGTTCTAATGGCTAATACTATCCATTATATTATTTGGTATTGTATTCTACGAAAGGAAGGGAGACGTTGTAGGGTAACCTTATGCAGCCAACAGCTCCCCCTGGGGGCACTGATTGATGTATACTTGCCCTGTGTAACACGCCTCAGTTGCGTTATGGGCACAGCCGGTGAATACGTGTTACTAAGCGACACAGCCCGACTCTGTCTGTTATTTATATGCACCTACACTTGCAACAACCGCCACGCCACCCGGACGCCCGCCATTATAGAATTCTGAGCTAAATGACGCCAACATCTCAGCTGCTGGTTGTTCCAGGTCTCGGTTTGTCACAAAGGGGGATCGGACTTTAGAGCCCCACACTACGGACCTCCCTTCCTGTTGAACTAAGACAAACCAAGTCTCTGGCTTCTTTTAAATCTCCTCTTCAAACTTTTCTTTTTATGAAAGCTTTTACAAATGTTTGATATTTGCTTTTATTTGTTTATACCGTTTATGTGTTTACTCTTACCTGGTCTCACTCTTATTTTTGCGGGGGCGGGGGGGGGGGGGGCGGGGGGGGTCGTTGACGTGAAAAAGTTTTAGTCCTGAATAGGAAAAAAACTGCATGAGTAAATGTATTGAAATGCATTTTGACTGCCTCCTAACTATTTGCACTCCATTAAACTTGTTACAGTAAGGGACTGACAACCGTAGGAAATTTTGGGTTTTTAGAAGATAAAAAAAAAAAGAGGCCCGCTTGTTTGGGGCCTGTTTTGGCGGTCTAGGCTGCGTTTCTGTTGCAGTGACTGGAAACTCGGTGCCATGACAGGTGGATTTTGATGAAACTTGGCCGGATCTTTGTTCATCTCTATGACGTAACCCAGAGCGCACATCAAAGAAACAGTATTAAACTGATTTATCTTCCCAACCTTTTTTTCCAGGGACCCCTATTTTACCATTGTATACACTGAGGACCCCACCCCACCCACATACAATTACAAAAAAAGGCGTCTCAGGGTGTTTAGTAGTCTGGTGTCGCTGCAGGTTGCAGGATTTCATACTTTCATGTGCCAATTTGTCACCGCAAACGATGCATCATCTGCTGCACCAGTTTGTCTATTGAATCATCAAATTTGTGGATGATTCAGTGATTGTAAATCTTGAAAGGGAGGAGGAACATCACGGACCTGTGGTCGATGATTTTGTATCTTGGTGTGAAGAGTCCTTTTTCCGCTTAAGTGTGTCTAAATCTAAAGACGTGATAATCAGCTTTAGAAAGACTCCTCCCAGTCCTGTACCAACCAGCATTAAAGGTGCTGACATCGAGCTTGTGGACAGCTACAGATATCTGGGGGTTGTTCTTGACAAAAAAAATGATGCTTTGAAACTCTTGTTGCTGTTGCTTCCACATCACAGAAGGCCCAACAAAGACTTTTTTCTTTCCTGAGGAAAATATGAATATTTAATGTCTCTTCCCAGATGATGACTCTCTTTATTCAAGTTTTATTGAAACAGTTTTAATGTACTGTATTGTTGCTTCGTTTGGTAATGTGAGTCTGGCCAATAAAAAATGGCTTGATAGACTCATCAGATGGGCTAGCAAGATTTCAGGGAGAAGCCAAGCCCAGCTTACTGACATTTATAATAGGAGGGTGGTCAGAATGGCTACTTCCCTTCTGGAGGGCCAAGGTCACCCCTTTCAGCCGGAGTTTGAGCTATTACCTTCAGGTCGCTGGTTGAGGAAGCCTGTATTAGGACTAAGAGGTACAGGGCTTCCTTTGTCCCCACTGCCATCGAGCTGTTAAATAGTAGATAGTATGCATCTGTTGTCTGCAGTTCGCTTGTTTTCTTGGTCTGTATATTCTATATTTGATATTTGATATTGGCAATACTTGGTTCTCCTTGCCCACTATGTCCTGTTGCCAATTCCGCCTTGGTGTTTGTGTGTTTTGTCTTTGTGTGAGAGTTGTTATACTGGCTGCAAACTAATTTCCCTGCAAGGGACAATGGAGATGCTTTGACTTTGCCTCTATAAAGCCAAACGCAATATAACTGTGTTGGTAATTCCTCTTTTTTTCTTGTTGAGAAATTCAGCATTCTCTTCCCTGACGCTTGGCCATTTTCGCATCAGCCCTTTCTTTTTTATTATTATTATGTACTAGCTAATTTAGCTGGCTTGCTCTGCTAGTTTAGCTTCGTGAATACTGCTGGTGTTCACGGCTATGAGATTTTTTTTTTCAAGTTTATGTCTTTATTATTTTTCTAAATAAATAAAAATACACATTTCTAAAACAACCCTTCAATTTTGTTTTCTTCTTCAGAGAAATTAATTAAATGCTGAGACATATATTTTATATATAGAAAAATTCTTATACCCTTAAAACTCAAGAAGGCTTCGCGACCCCCCCGGGGTGGGGGGGGGCCTAGTGGGGGTCGGGACCCCCAGGTTGGGAACCACTGTTATGGAGAATAACAAATTTTATTGGGAATATGTTGCCCATATTGGTAGTTGGTTGCATGAGGATGAGGATCACTGACTATCAGTTTACCCACCTTTTTATTTACCACTGCACACATGCATTTCCCCCATTCAAACAGATTTTGCTCTCAGGACTTTACGCTCCACCCACTTTTAACCTCTGCTAATTTACATAATATTTTGACACTTTCCCCTGCCTGTATCTCAATTAAGGGGTTCACCTCATCATTTGTGGGATATGTTTACAGTTGTCTTGTTTGAGCTTTGCACTGATGTGGAAGTAGATGTACACAATTACACATTTCCAGCTTTTGGTCGTCATTATGGAGAGTTTCATTCACCCACTCCCAAATAATCAAGGCCCACATGTGATTCTGGTTGACTTCTTACGTAAATTCACTTGGGAATAGCCTGAAATGACAAGAGAGACTGTGGCTAAATGAAAAATAAATTAACACTTTATCTTTTCCAGAAGGAACATTTTTTTCCACATCACTTGGCCTTATTCACGTGGAGATCAGAAGCAGGGATCAGTTGCAGAGCAGCCATGTACTTGTAGGGATTCAGTGGCTTGACCGAAAACATGGAGACACATTACAGATGCCCTCCCTACTCACTATGCCTTTCCTGCTGCTTCAGTTTGGCTTTCTGACATCGTCACAAGTGTGAAAGTCACAGTAGATAAGTTGGCATTAAAGCACTGAGTAAAAAAGAAAGTCAACTTCACCATCGAGGAGATTCGCAGACCACAGGCCTGCCAGAGGGAAAAAAAAAACGCTCCACATCATGCATCCAGCATAATGCTGTAGCTGGTGTACAATAATATGATAACCAAACCTAAATATGCTTGTCCGATCACCCTTGAGCCACAATGGGCGGCACGGTGGCGCAGTGGTTAGCGCTGTCACCTCACAGCAAGAAGGTCCTGGGTTCGAACCCCCGGGTAGTCCAACCTTGGGGGGTCATCCCAGGCTGTTCTCTGTGTGGAGTTTGCATGTTCTCCCCGTGTCTGCGTGGGTTTTCTCCGGGTGCTCCGGTTTCCCCCACCATCACAAAGACGTGCATGTTAGGGTGCCCTGAGCGAGGCATGGCAAGACGAACTGGAGTTGGTCCCCGGGCGCTGCACGGCGGCTGCCCGCTACTGCTAGCTACACAGCTAGCACGGGTTAAATGCAGAGAGGAATTTCCCCCACGGGGATTAATAAAGTATCTCAAAATCAAAAAACAAAAAAAAAAAGAACCCATAAAGCCATGGCAGAGGCCTTGTTTCCCTCTGCCCCCTCGAATCAGACTGTAGGGGTCTATGAGTTGTTAATATTATATAATTGCCATATTTATAAGGCAACCATAAAGGAAATAACACACAACATATTTCTCACAGCCAGCGCTACTCTGACACAACTTGGCATTCTCGGTCACACAATGAGTATGTCTCTGCAAAGAGAACATTTGACCACTTCCTTACAAAGCAGCGAGACAACTGCCCCAACTGCAAGAGCAACGCATGAAGACAAGTGTTTCAGACAAACAGCAGAGTCTCATAAGTAATTGTTAGTTGAAACCATATTCAGATTCCTGGGTACTGCATATGGCTGTTCTGTTGATCTCCACATCTTTAATTTCAGTCTTGAGTTCATAAAAGTTGACAGACACCAAGCTCGAGTGATGGCGAGTGAATGTGAGAAAGGAAGCTTGAGGGTAAAAATTCTATATTGCTGTGAAAGCACAGGGGGGCGTGTGTCTGTGTGTCTGTGTGTTTGTGTGTGTGTGTGTGTGTGTGTGTGTGTGTGTGTGTGTTACCCACCAAATGAGAATCATCATAAACTTAAAGGTTCCAGGACAACCAGGTTCTCAGGTTCTGCTGCCAAGCTAGGAAATTCCTCTTAGTCCTTATCTTTTCTATGCTTTTTCCACCAGCTGTGAAAACAAAAAACCTGTTCCTTTCACAGCCCCTACAGGTGGGTGGGAGGGGGGGGGCTTCTACCGAAGTATCTCTGAATTGCTATGCCAGAGGCGAGGGATTTCTTTTCTTACTATTGACTTGCATGGTTTTGATGCAAACTGACTGCAAAAACCTACTGCCGCCCACACGTGGTCCTACCCGGGTCTCTGTTTCTTGATACAACCTTCTTCGAGCCTAGGCAACAGTTTATTTCAGTTTGCTTCACATCCCTTGGAGGATCAGTTCGTTTTTTTGGGGAGGGGGGGTCACCTTTTGGTTGAAGAACAAGCAGTGTAGCAATGGCGGAAGGCAGCGAATATTATCCGTCTGTGTATACGCTGGACAGCCATGCTGCGCCCCCGCCGCTGCCCCCCAGATTTGACCGACAGCGACGTGGTGCCCGGTCGACCCAGACCCTGATGTCCCTCCTGGTATGCCTGGCATTGTGCGGCATGACCATAGAGGCCTGCTTCATCTATCGGCTCTACCACCCCGATCCTGTGAGTATCCCACATTACAGTGGGTCAGCCTAGCCTCCTCTCTACTAAAGGCCAGAACTGCCATTTCTAAGATCTTAACGTTGTGTGTCCTCCTGTGGCCCCAAGATCTAGCTTTCTCCATAGGAGCTCTCTGCGATGTGTTACCTCATTCTTATTTTTTTGCAATTTGTACGTTCTGCTCCTCTCGACAAACACCTAATTAAACCTGTTGAATGGTAAAACTGTAAAAGAAGCAGCACGCGTATTGTGATAAGGATGAGATGCCGTAGGATTTCAGTTGTCCTTAACGGTCCGGCATGGTCAGGCGCAGCTTCTGGGTGTGAAACGGTCTTGTCTTTACAATGGGATAACTGACGTGGAATTCCAAAACCCGGGGGGGGGGGGAGTATTTATAATTATAATTATAGTTAAGTCATGGTGGAGGTGTATGTGTCCTGTGGAATTCTCAAATCGAACTTTTCATTTGTGCGCTGGAGAACCAAACCCGTGCCAGCATACTGGCACACATTTAACACACACAATAGTGTGTAGTGTTTTTCACCCCAGGGCTTTACTGAGACCCGTGTACTTTGTAGATGGAAACAAAAGCAGTGTTTCCCACAATCATCTTGAAGACTATTCTTCTGGGGGGGGGGGGGAGTGCTGACAGTGGGGTAATTTCACTGAAGAGGGGAAGAGAGACAATTTAGAGAACTTGAGTGACAATGGCTGGTCAGGAGCTTTTTGCCATTGCTACAGTTAACCCCCCCCCCCACGCCATCCCTTTATCGATTGGCACTGTTGCAAGAGGGTCCTTAGTCTGATCCCAGTCCTTATGTGTGGAGTTTGCATTTTCATCCCTGTTCACACGGGTCTCCTCCAGGTAGGATGACTAGGAATACTATATGAATGTTATATGAATGATATTTATTTTATTTTATTACTTTATTGATCCCCGTGGGGAAATTCTTCCTCTGCATCTAAGCCATCCTAGCTGTGTAGCTAGGAGCAGTGGGCAGCCGCTGTGCAGCGCCCGGGGACCAACTCCAGTTCGTCTTGCCATGCCTCGGTCAAGGGGCACAGACAGGAGTATTAACCCTAACATGCATGTCTTTCTGATGGTGGGAGGAAACCGGAGCCCCCAGAGAAAACCCACCGCAGACACGGGGAGAACATGCAAAACGCAAAACTCCACACAGAAAGGACCTCGGATGACACCCCCCCCCCCCCGAGGCCGGGGTTCGAACCTAGGACCTTCTTGCTTCGGCGCTGAAGTCTCAGCATGAAGGACGTGCTGATGTTCTGCCTACCAAAAGGGCACCTCATGGACCCGATGAGTCACTCCCGTCGATCTATGCCACCAAAACCACTGGACAAACCACCTACCACACTTAGGGAGACATTCACTTATCTTTGCCTTGAAGGTCACGTGGTTGGAAACAAGGCCTAAAATACCCCCCCCCCCCCACCAGGGCATCCGAGTAGCGTGGCGGTCTCTTCCATTGCCTACCAACACGGGGTTCCAACAGTAGACGGAGAAAAACCAAAAGCAAATGATGAATTAAACTCCATTAACACGCACTCCTCACACACACCTTGGCATAACAGCATGTTTACATGCAAAACATAAAAACAAATCTCTTTTTACTGCCACCGCAGGTTGACTCGCCGTCTACCCACAAGTCTACCCAAGGTAGGTCAGCATCCTTTGCTTTAATGGCCGCCGTTGCAGTTACTAAGCACAGTGTATGGTAAGAGACATTTTGCTCCTGTCACAGAGAAGGAAGATCCTACCCCGACTGAGAATGCAAGCCCCGTTATTCTGCCCTCCAAACCTGTTGCACACCTGACAGGTAAATAAATACCCTTTGCCTGTGGCCTTCCCAACAACACCAAGTGGTGGTTCACCGCATTCCCGAGACATCACTGGCCAAGTGGGTAGAAAGAGAGGTTATAAAGGCCAGTATAAGACAACTTTTCCGTGTAGTTTTTCATAAAAGGTGAATAATTACCATGAGGCTCGAACTTCATTTATTCACCCTTTGTTCCCAGTGTCATTTTACTATTTCATTTATTTCCAATTTATCAAGTTAATACCGTCAAGTTAAATGACAGTAGGGGCGTCCGGGTGGCGTAGCGGTCTATTCCGTTGCCTACCAGCACGGGGATCCCGGTTCGAATCCCCGTGTTACCTCCGGCTTGGTGGGGCGTCCCTATAGACACAATTGGCCGTGTCTGCGGGTGGGAAGCCGGATGTGGGTGTGTGTCCTGGTCGCTGCACTAGCGCCTCCTCTGTTCGGTCGGGGCGCCTGTTCGGGGGGGGGGCCGGGGGGGGGAGAGTAGCATGATCCTCCCACGCGCTACGTCCCCCTGGTGAAACTCCTCACTGTCAGGTGAAAAGAAGCGGCTGGTGACTCCGCATGTATCTGAGGAGGCATGTGGTAGTCTGCAGCCCTCCCCGGATCGGCAGAGGGGGTGGAGCAGCGACCGGGACGGCTCGGAAGAGTGGGGTAATTGGGGGATACAACTGGGGAGAAAAAGGGGGAAAACATTTTTTGAAAAAGAAAAGAAAAGTTAAATGACAGTAAACCAGTCAGTCAGGTGACAGCGCTATATACTGAGTTTAAATTATGCAGAACCATAGCCAGCCATCAAGACAGATTGGGTACCCCCCCCCCCATAAGTGGACTTTTAAATTCAGATCAGAGGATATCATATGGCATACAGTAACCAGTTTCTGGCCTTCTTCGCCAACTCTTAATAACGCCTATATGCAGCAGCTCTTCTATGAGCTCATTATGTTGTTATGGGTTGGGTTAAATGAGCTTGGCGTTAGCCAGATGTTCTTCTCAGCCCAACTCGCCCATGGCTACATCGCTGTAATGCATCGATTTTGCTACTGTTTGTTTTCTCCCCCCTCCTGTCAAGATGGAGAAAGGGTACGCCACGGTAAGCAGACCCTGTCATGGAGCATGGACGCCAACCCGCTCATGTACAAGATGAAGTACAAAGAGGGGCGCCTTGTCATTCAGACGGAGGGCTACTACTACATCTATTCCAAGGTCTTCTTCGTGGACACGTCGGCATTTCAACACAGCGTCAATATGGTCACCCCGCGGTACGTCGGTGGGCATATCACCCTTCTGCAGTCCAGGAAATACATCCAGAAGACCAGCACGAGAGCCGAGTCCAACAGCTATCTGGGCGGAGTGTTTCATCTGAACCCGGGCGACGCGGTCTTTGTGTCGGTCAGCAACACCACGCTAATTATACGATCTGAGAGCTATGACAACTACTTCGGCGCATACATGATATAAAAGTAATTCATGTGTTGCTATCTTCATATTTCAATTTCTATCTATCTATCTATCTATCTATCTATCTATCTATCTATCTATCTATCTATCTATTTATCTGTCTGTCTGTCTGTCTGTCTGTCTGTCTGTCTGTCTGTCTGTCTGTCTGTCTGTCAATTTGTCCGTCTATAAAATCCAGTCTACAGCAGAGGTTAAGTGTCAGGATTCCAGTTAGAGCCACGGTTGTAATTGGTAGCTGTATCAAATAGGGGGCGAAGTTTCGGTAAAATATTCTTTTGTACATTTTCATACATTTTTTCACAAGACTCCTTTTACTCCCACCAACCTTTTCTTTGCTTGAACTGAATCTGTCCAATGTCCCGACACGACTGATTGTTAATGGATTGAACCGGGACAAGCTTGTACGGCGTAATGGATTTCCCTACTGTTGCTTTATTTGTACGCAAGTTCTGCATCAGATTCATTGCGATAGTGAAAAACACACTCCTGGAGGCGTCCGGGTGGCGTGGCGGTCTATCCCGTCGCCAGCCAACACGGGAGTCGCCGGTTCGAATCCCCGTGTTACCTACGGCTTGGTCGGGCGTCCCTACAGACACTATTGGCCATGTCTGCGGGTGGGAAGCCGGGTGTGGGTGTGTGTCCTGGTCGCTGCACTAGCGCCTCCTCTGGTCGGTCGGGGCGCCTGTGCGGGAGGGGGAACCGGGGGGGGGGAATAGCGTGATCCTCCCACGCGCTACGTCCCCCTGGTGAAACGCCTCACTGTCAGGTGAAAAGCAGCGGCTGGCGACTCCACATGTATCGGAGGAGGCATGTGGTAGTCTGCAGCCCTCCCCGGATCGGCAGAGGGGGTGGAGCAGCGCCCGGGACGGCTCGGAAGAGTGGGGTAAATAAATGGCCGGATACAATTGGTGATTCATTCATTCATTGCTCATTTGGGCAGCGTCCGAGTGATGTCACAGCATCGCTGTCGCCATGGACGCGTCACAGGAAGTCAGACATGCGTAGCACGTTAGACAGTACAGCATGGCTGTGTTTACAACACCGACTCACGTATATGCTGCCATATATCCGAAAATATTAAATTACGCAAAAAAGCGAAGGAAATTACAACAAACTGCTCACTTCTAATGTAGTCTAGTGCATCCGATGTCTGACTTCCGTTTGCTGCGAAGCTTCCGCTTCCGCTTCCGCCCAGGAAGGGCTACAAATGGCTCGCGGACGGTGCCCGTAAGCTCGCTCAAAATCGTTTTCTCGTTTTTGGTTGTCGTCTTGCGGTTTTTGTCGAGTCCTTGGTGTCATTCTAGGTGACTGCATGCAGTTGCAGAGAGGCCGTCCTGTACCCCCACCCTCTGCTGAGTGGTCTCAGTAGTAGCGGATGTCACACACATACAGCAAAGCCACAAGACACAAACTGCAGTGAAAGCTTCGAGCCACACCGAAGCAACGAGTTACAGCAATGCGCCCTTGCGTCAAGGCGCGTTGCTCATAACACAATAGATTTGTGTGTGTTTGTTTTTTTTGCAATTTCAGTAACAGATAAAATGCTTCTCGAGAGACCCCACATCGAAACAACGTCACAAAACATGCACACAATTCAGCCCCAATGGGGTTTTGTGTGTGTGTGTGTGTGTGTGTGTGTGTGTGTGTGTGTGTGTGTGTGTGTGTGTGTGTGTGTGTGTGATATTATAAGGGGATCCTGTAGTTTGCAGACGATGATGACAGACTCCATATACACCCACATGCAAATGAACAGGCTTATCTCTGCGGCGGCTTTTTTTCCTCTTTCTCTCTTTCTTTCTTTCTTTCTTTCTTTCTTTCTTTCTTTCTTTCTTTCTTTCTTTCTTTCTTTCTTTCTTTCTGTCTTTCATTTCTGCTTTTACTGTCTCTTTCCCTTCGGCTGCGTCTCGTTGGAAGAAGCGGCTCTGTGAGAACGCTCACCCCCACAGAGCCGCTTTACCCGTGGCCTGAAGCTGTCTATTAGTGAGGCGGGCAGGAAGTGGAGGTGGGGGCCTCAGGTAGAGTAGCAGGGGTGTCTGTTACATTGACTCACTTTCCAATCCCCGAACCGGAGCGCCACGGCGGCCGCCCAGGACCCCACGCTGCTGTCCTTTCTACACGTTTCGGGCTGACATTCGGAGTCAGACTCGTGTTTATCACGCCACGTGTGTTTCGGCACCCAAGGAAAGTGGCTTGGCGTGGCGGGTGCGTGGTGAGAGGTACACTCAATCAGCAACAAATACTTACATACTTACGCAAAAAGAGGGAAAAACAAGAACGTGTGTGGTATAAAGGAAACACAAAGGCAGCGAAAATGAGAGGTAAATAAGTTAAATGTAAGGTATGTAACGGCAGGGGGCAGCATAGATACCGAAGGCCTTTACAGAATGTTAGAAAAATACAGAATGTAAATAGAGTGTACGCGTAGAATTGCAAATTGCACTGATAGTGACATTATTTGAGCATTTTCGCTGTGTGTGTGCGCGTGTGCGCACGTGCACGCGCGCGCGTGTCTGTGTATTCCCATCTCAAGTGACATTTAACAAATAAAGTGGAAGGGGTCCAATGCCTTGCTCAAGGACGCAGGGAAGATGGATGTTAATTGACATATACAGAGTTTTGTGCTAATGGGAAAACGTTTTCTGGTCATGGGGGTCTCCAATGACCACAGCAGCCACGTGTCTGAGGGGTTGTCATAACAGTGGTGTGTGTGTGTGTGTGTGTGTGTGTGTGTGTGTGTGTGTGTGTGTGTGTGTGTGTGCGTGCGTGTGTGTGTGTGCGTGTCTGCGTGTGCGTGCGTGCGTGTGGATGCGGTGGGGTGGGCTTTGGGGGCACGAGGGCGATAGATGGCTCATGTTGACGTCATTAGACTGGAAGTGTACACCGCACATGCACACAATAAGCGATACCGTATCATAATGCCACGCTAGCATCTCCGTCATGAATAAGCTGCCCTGTATTAATGTCATCATTTGTAACAGATTCTATGTGTTTGTTTTAAACGCTGTACGTCGGTGAAAGTGTGAGTCATACCTTTCCAAAAATGATCAATCTTACATGGGAACTGTAGGCGGGGAGGAGAAGGAGGAGGGGGAGGAGGAGGAAAAGAAGTGTGTGGGGGGGATTACATCAGATGTGTGGTTGTCTGGTTATGTAGTTGGGGTTTATGCATTTGGATTCCCTCCTGCCTTCATGCTCCGGTCTAGTTATGATTGTCTAAAAACATTTTTTGAGAAACTGGTTCCGGTTGCAAATGAGTGTATCCAATTCAGAAAACACTGAACACCAATTCATTTCACCTTTATGTAACTTTTTCGTGACTGTACTTTGTACACTTTTGATTATATTTTAGATATGGTTGTTCCTGTTTGTTTTCGTTTACTCTCTTCTAATTATATTTCATCTGGTTGTTCCTTTTCTGTTTTTATTTTGTGTAAAGCACGCTGAACTGCCCTGTGTACGAAAATAAACGTGGTTGCTTTATTAAAGTGGAGATATTAAGGGATGCCGAGGCATGCTGGCACCTCTGGTTGAATTTGGCTCATAAGGGTTGTGATGCATTTGTGCAGCAGCAGCAACCTGTAATGCTTGTGGCTTTGAAACACGATGAGGGACATTGCAAGTGGTGGTCGTACCGCAGTGGTACACATCTTGTCAGCCAGAGCGAAATGCTGTCCCCTTGTGTCAGAACCGAGACCGGCTCGACAGGCAAATGGAGCGCCTTCTTCCTCACTTCCGTTCACGTGCTGTATAGTGAATAAGAGCCTAGAAAATAATAATAATAATAATAAAGGTCCCGATAAAGGTTTTACACTTACGGGACGTTCTTACTTTGATGGCAGTAGATACACAAATGATGTTGCTCTTTTGACCCACAAATTGTTCTTAACTGTTGCCACAATATGGTGAGTGGCGACGTCATCGTCTGGCTATGCGATCATTAAAAATGAAGTTGCGCAGACACACACGTCTAGCGAGAGCAGGTGCTGAACTGGGGGGGGGGGGGAAAGTCCATAGAAGGATCTCAAAACTAGTTCGCACACTGCGACCCTCCTGTAGTTCAACCATTTACTGCACCACATGAGGAAGAGTGATGTTTTGAGCCTACTGACTCATCCGCAGAGCAAGAAACTACGCACAAAATGTCACCCTAAACCGAATCCCCGCAGACTCGTGATTGGTCTCATCTGTAATCAATAAACATTTTTATCGTGTACATAATTAAATACAAAACCCCAGGAAGTTGAATCAGATCATCTGGATACAACGCCTACTGACAGAAACGTTTCATCGCTCATCCCAGACTGTTCTCATTCCCCGGTCGTAGTAAAACGTGCGAAAAGTAATGCACTAAAATTCGTGTGTAACCCACGTAATCGTGGGCCAGGCTAACCCTAACCCTAACCCTAATCCTAATCCTAACCCTAATCCTAATCCTTACGCGGCCGTGTTAAATACTTAACCTATAAACATACCAGTAAATGCAATTTTTGGAAGACAATTCCGTGCTTTCAGTGTGATTACATTAATCTGGGACACTGAAAAGCGGATTGTGAAATGCATAGATGGGCCAACTGCCCTCCAATAATGAACTCAAACACACCATTACAGCTGGGACATTAACTATACTGGTCATTAACGTAAATTTTGAAGATGTTCAGTATGTTATGGATAGCGCACACTAATACTTACCAGAGGATGGCTGAGCAAGGGTGAGAGAGAGAGAGAGGTTTTTTTTTAAGAAGTAACTTTTATTTTTGAAAAAATACAATCACATTCAAACCACAAGCAAATAAATAAATATATAAGTAAAGAGAGAGAACGAGAGAGAGAGAGAGGGAGAGAGAGGAGAGAGAGAGAGAACGAGAGAGAGAGGGGGGGTTGGCTCTTGAAAGAGCCCCTGTTTTTATTCTTCAGGGCACCGGGACTGGAGGTTTCCGTAGAAACTGCTTAACGTTATCTGTAAAGCGGGAAAGCGTTATCATTAGCCTAGCTATCCTCGCTATGTTACAAATCATCGCATCTTACACAATCTCGACAAGTGAAGTTGGTAACAAGCTACTCTGCAAAACGTTGATCAGTCAAATGTGTCAAACACTGTCTCTTTTTTTGTGGCGTTGACAAAATCGACTGGTTTCACGGCAAGCTAGCTACCTGCATTCGCAGTTTCAACACGCAGCCTCGCCTGTAATGGAGGGACGCCGCTCAGCGCCGCAGAGGACTGCGCATGCGCTCTGAACCGCTCCTGCCGTGGGACATCCGCAGGATTATCCGCGAACATCACTTTTCGTACGAAATCACACGAACCGTTTCATGAGAATATGTTACTCATCTAAGTGACCTCCTCAGTCTGAACTGACTGCAGCTATCCCCACCCTAATAAACACCACCCTCATAAACAATGATTGGTTTCATATGCAATTTACCATGACCTCTAACTACAGTTACAATGGCCACCTGTACTATTCACAGAGAATTTGGGAATGGTTGCAACCACAGCGTTGTAAAATGGTGACAGATGTACTCTTAGCCCCGCCCGCCGTTCAGAGATGATAATTCCCTCTTCCCACAGCTAGCCTCTTTCACTCCCTGTTCAAACCAGCGTTCCTCCCTATCAAGGATGTGCTCATCCAGCAACAGCAGCTGCCTAAGCATGAACCAGCGGAGCAGTTGAAAGAAAGAAAACCACTTTATTTTGGCAACTGTACACTTCTTTGGTGACAATGAACTTTTTCTTTTGAATTTAACCCATCCTATTGTATAGGAACAGCCCATAGGGTATTATAGGGTAATATATATACATACATACATATAGATCGATCGATCGATAGATAGATAGATAAGCCAGTGATTCAAGTAAATTCTTTATGAGACAGTACAAGGATTGTCGTGGCTATTATTGAATTCCACGCTGACAGAAATGAGGAACGAGACATAAATCTCTTACAGTGTTGTCACACGATTTTGATACATGTTCATAAGCAGACGCATCCAAGCCCAGGCGCCTGAATGCGCACCGATCAATACAGTACAGTCTCTCTTATAGGACAGTCGTCTGTTCTTCCCCTCCTTATCTCATGTCTTCCAGCTCTCTTCCACCAAGGCCATTTCTCCATTTAGTGTGTACACACTTGCTGCACTCAGTGAGTCTCCCATACAGTCAACAATTAACAATAGGCCCTTATTTGTGCACCTGGAGAAGACACTTTATAAGACTACCTTTGTTCTACTACACATGGACTTCAAGCATCCATCGAAGCAAGGTAAGGTCATGGTGAAAGATTAAAAGTAAGCAAACATCAAATGTGAATTGCCCTCACAATCCCCCCTTCTGATTAATTTGAATCAACAACAAATCGCCTAAATAAAGCATCAAAGAAAACACAACAAGGGTTCTACATCCTGGGGAACATCTTACCTCACACAGAATGACTGTGAGGCCCGTCTGTCAGTTGTAAATCAACCGGCATGCTTCAGATTTACACCAAAAACACGCCATATAAACTCAGCAGTCAGGCAGAAGTCACAACCATCCCATGTCCTCTCCAACCAAACATCTCACCTCACTCTTGACTAGAAATGAGTAAAAGACTCGAGAGGTGACCTACACTAATCTGAGCAGCCACAACCACAAGAAAAGCCCAGTGCTGACGTTTGGGAAAAAACTTATGTGATACTCAAAATCCATCTAAAAACACAACATAGTCCCCAGTACCATCAAACAATGAATAAATGATGAAACAATAAATGAGAGATATATTCATTACACACATGTAGATTGGTTACAAATTAACTAACTAAGCATTCACATAAGGAAAGGGAAAGAAACCAACAGCTCCAAATAAAGGAAAGGGTCTTGGGGAACTACTCTATTAAATTAAGTGTCTGTAGACACTTGCTAAAAATGTTCATCATCGTCACGATCACACGGTGGAACCCAGGGATCAGCAACATGTTGAACTTGTACAGCATTAAGTACAGTCGTAACACAATATTTACAGATCATACCAATCATACAAGTGATGATGAAAACAATGACCAAAAACAGAAGAATACCCACAATCAGTGTGCCAATGAATGACGCACCCACACATGCCCAGGGCCCGAACATTCCTGACAACGGATCCCACGCGGGAACAGTATGTAAATCGTTTAGCTCTTGTTCAGTATTGTAACGTGCATGGATAAGGAGACACGCTGGCCGCCGGATGGCGGGTGCGATCTTTTAGCCGAGTGGTTAGCGATGTCTCCTGCGGTGCGGGCGATACGGGTTCGCTTCCCGGCCGCGGCACTTCCTGTGGTTGCGTTGTCCCCCGAATTCGCTACAGTATTATGCTTCAATTCCGACATTTTAGCATCTTTGCTTGTAATATATGCACAGCAGTCAGTGACAACCACCTTACTCACACCACCCTGTGAGGCTAACAGCAGATCTAACGCCATCCTATTTCCAGTTGCTACACGGCCAACATCATGTAAACGTCCTGCCGTGCTGACGGCAGCAGTAGAGATAGTCACGTGATGCTATCACAGTAGAGAGTGACTTGATATCCACATGAGCTGCATATATTCCATACAAGGGTATCAATATGCCAAATGTGCTCTGAGCAGTTGATAAGGCACGTTTAGCTTTTATGATGGAGTGATGATAATTCTGATGCTGACGCCTTTCTGATTAAGGGAACCAGAAATGCAAAGTAATACCGACCGTGGGTTTCTTCCGGGAAACAGCTATAAGCCTGATCACCACAAATCAGATAGACCTTTTCAGGCAGTACATGTTGCTTACTAAACATTATCTTTGCTGTTTACTTTACTTTTGCATCGTTATAGCCAGATTTCCCCTATAGGTATCAAAGCATCTTGCACGCATTAGAGGGGTTTCAGCAGTCTGAGTGGCTACTGTGGCGTTAGCAATATCTTTACATATCTGTGATCGATGCCCCGGCGGCCAACCTGCATTATTTGGCACGTGGGTTTTCCATCCTTTTGACACCAGACTGCAGACTGTTTTAAGTCCTCAGCTGTTGGCCGGTCTGTAACCAGCACTTTACAGCGTTCTCTTCCACACGATAGTAATTCTTGCTTATCCATGACCAATAAACTTTGCCTACTTTGACCAAACTTGAACCAGAACTTCAACTAAACTCTGACCAGGGTGAGCTGTAGGGTCAGTGGTTAGTAAACAGCCATCTCTATCACACGTATCTCTCCTGCACAACAAGACATTGCTCTCCTGTCATCTGTACGTCTGGCAATTTGGCTGTGGTGGGGGTAAAAGGGTGTTGAATGAAAATGTGATGGGGGTCGTTGTTACCACATTATTATTTTGCGGGGAATCAAAAACCCATGATATGGGACAAACAATCACAATAGTTGTTATTGCAAAACAACAAATCGTTCGCCTGAGACTAAATCCAGTTCTCTTAAAAGGATGCCAGGGCCTGCTTTCAGGTACTGGCCTCATCGTTACAAAGCTCCTCGATGGTGCCCTATTGTTATCAGGCTCCATTAGATAAAGAATGCTTCTCCCTATATCTTAGCAACCGTTGGCTCTTGGTAGGTTTTTAACCCTCGGTGAGAGCTGGCCACGTCTACTTCTCTTCCTCGTTTGTGAGCGGAGCGGATCTCTCACCCTGGCCCTCCGTCTCCAGTGGTGGCACCTTCTTGCAGTGGCTGGCGTGTGTCCAGCTGACTCTCCCCTCCACCTTCACCGCTGTAGGTGTGGTCAAGAGCACTTGGTGGGGCCCCACCCACGGGGCTTCCTCCAGTGTTTCCTCTTTCGGTCCCTTATTAGCACGCAATCTCCTGGTGTCGGGTCATGCAGATGACCCTCTACTGCAGGGCTAGTCAACTACTTTCTTATGAGGGACAACTTATTCAAATGTAAAGGGTAAGGGGGCCAAACTTTTTTCAGAGTAATTTTCGGATCTTAGCACTGACACGTGAACATGAAAAGCAACACTAAATACCCTTAATACTGGGTATCAAAAGTGTTTATTAACAATGTGTTTATGTAACATACAAAATAGGGCAGTCATTTCATACATTTATATACATTTACCCATTCGTTATTAAATTAGCGATTTTCATTGTCAACTTTCCTCTTTTTCAATGTGGACAGCGACATTTTAAGGTTATTTTGTTTGCTAGTTAGCAGCAGCAAGCAGGTCGGCGCGGCACACTCACTAGGTTGGCAGCTGGTGGCGCGCACGTAGGGAGCGTCGGGAGCAGTTAAGGGCGGGACAAAGCAGTCTCCCATTGGAGGAGATTGAATGGGAGCGCATTCTTGCCCAAAACCAGATTTTTCTTCGCGGGAAAATGCATTATAATTTTTACTGTTCTAATAAAAATTGATCAAAGGGCCGGGAAAAAATAATCCTCCGGCCGGATTTGGCCCGCGGGCCGCCAGTTGACTAGGCCTGCTCTACTGTCTGTGGACGTGCCGAGCTGACCTGCATGTGAATAGAACTCAGCATTTTGTTTAGTTGCATGCAATAATTAAGCATCACATCCTCCATGAGGTCTGAGCTGAGGACCCGGCTTTGTGGGGGAAGGACTATCCCAGTGTTCATGGGTCTGCCTGTGAGGATTTCAAAAGGTGGCAGACCTGTTGTGGCCCTCCCTCTCGCTCTCATAGCCATTAGCACTAACCGTTGGACTTTTATCCGCCTGAGTCCTGTCTCATCACAACATTTGAGCAGTTTATTTTCAATCATCTCATTTTCTCTCTCCACTGCTCCACCACTCTGTGGGTGATGGGCACAACGTTGTCTCTGATTAATACCCGGAAATGTTGAAAGTTGTTTAACAGCACTATTTACAAAGGGAGTTCCGTTATCACTGTTGCTCTTCCATGGTATTCCCCATCTGGGAATAATCTCTCTTACTAGCACCTTTGCTACTGTGGCGGCGTGTGTTTCTTAGCGCAAGGTTTTCTACTTTTGAAGATGGTTTCCACTACTTTTGAGCTCAATGTCTTACCCTTTTTATTTTCATTTTATTTTTAGAGATCTCACGCCCATAGGAAGATGATTTTTTTTTTCCTGAACAAACTGCAGTTTACTCAAGCTAGCTTTGCGGTCTTGTTCCGCTAGCTGTTTTAGCAATGCAATGGTACCAACTTCACAAGCTTGTTTTGCCGACGAACAGATCGTCAGATCTCAGCGTGCCCCCCGCTGGAAGCTCTAAACTCTCCAGCCCTGCACGCAAAACCTGAGAGTAGACCACCGGGGACTCAACATAACCTTGTGGCATCCTGGTCCACGGATATGTGTTACCCTGAAACGCAAAAGCAAACCATTACTGAGAGTCCGGGTGCACACAGACACTGCTGCCCGTAAATCTCACATGAATCACCACTGTGCTGGCTGATTCGGCCCCCTTATCTTTTTTTTTCTTTAACGGGACAGATAGGCCTCCCACTGGTGAATGAACACATGGGATAATGGCTCCTGCTGCCAGCAAACTGTTAAACACCGGTGTTACACCTATTACTGCCTCTGGTTTGGGTAGATATTGTGCCTGACATGGACAGTATGTGCTCTTGG
Organism: Lampris incognitus; assembly: GCF_029633865.1. Classification (NCBI taxonomy): domain Eukaryota; kingdom Metazoa; phylum Chordata; class Actinopteri; order Lampriformes; family Lampridae; genus Lampris; species Lampris incognitus. The sequence continues at coordinate 48,311,971 of NC_079220.1, read as the reverse complement.
GTGTCAAATGGAGGGGTTCAGCCCCTTTAACTAATCCCCACATCATAATCACCTGTAGCCCATAAAAAATTGTGGCACTTTTGCAACTGTGGTGAGTCAATGGTTAATTTGGGGGAAATTTCTCCCCTCAAATTGAATTGACTGCTCTGTGTTAAATGCACGGTTCGTTTTCCCATAAAAGTGCTCTGAAATGGGCATCTATATGCTTACATTCGGGGTGAGTATTGCACTCCTTCTCCCCTTGTGGCTATTGTTGAATTCCACGCTGACAGAAATGAGGAACGAGACATAAATCTCTTACAGTGTTGTCACACGCTTTTAATATATGTTCATGAACAGACACATCCAAGCCCAGGTGCCCGAATGCGCACCGATCAATACAGTGCAGTCTCTCTTATAGGACAGTTGTCTGTTCTTCCCCTCCTTATCTCATGTCTTCCAGCTCTCTTCCACCAAGGCCGTTTCTCCATTTAGTGTGTACACACTTGCTGCACTCAGTGAGTCTCCCATACAGCCAACAATTAACAATAGGCCCTTATTTGTGGACCTGGAGAAGACACTTTATAAGACTACCTTTGTTCTACTACACATGGACTTCAAGCATACATCGAAGCAATGTAAGGTCATGGTGAAAGATTAAAAGTAAGAAAACATCAAATATGAATTGCCCTCACAAGCATGAAACAGGCTTGTGCTGTCTCATGAAGAATTTACTTGAACCACTGCTTTATTTTACTCCTTATTTGTTGAGCACTTTTCCTATCATTGAGTGTTTCTTTTAACAAAGTTATATACATATATATGCACACACACACACACACACACACACACACACACACACACACACACACACACACACATACACACACACTGTTACAGCCACGGGTGTGTCCGTGTAGTTGTTTTGTGTTGCCTCCTGTAGCTAACCCTCCCTCTGACTCTACATTCAGGTATCCGCCAGGTGCTCCTCATCACCTAATCAACCAATCAACCAATTTCCATCAGCTCTGCAGTCCTCTATTTAAACCCCCACATAGTTTAGTTTGTGTGATTGTAGCTAGTGTTGTGTAGCTACTTTGTGTTTGTAAAGTCTGTCCAGTTTTCGGATAAATTTTGCATTGTCTCAGTCTTGAGTATTTTGAGTTATGTTTAGCCTTTAGTTTTAGTTCTTTTGAGCAAGGAGCTCAAGGTAAGATGCCCATGGACAAACACCCCATCATGTAGCTTACCTCCTATTATGCACACTAGGTTAGGAGCGGTTGCCACCCTCTATGTATTTAGGTTCGGTGCTTTTGAGCACTGTCAGGGGGGTACTTTTGTTAGTAGTTTGTTGTTTTGGCAACTGTTCGGTTCCCTTGTCCTGTCATGGTGTTTAAGTTAATAAATGTATTTTATATCTGTCTCCCTGTGTTGCACTCTCACCTCACTGTTACCCAGTGCACTAATTGTTGTCCCTCACCAGACCAAGGGATGTAACATACATATATGGTGTGTATGTATACACACAGTTATAGGGTAATATTACTATAGATTAATATTTTGTTGCATTGACAATGTCCTTTCTCTTGCTAAAAATGTTCCCTTGCTGGGAACACAACGTTGCTCAGACGACTGTGAAATTTATAGCGCACTGGCTCTAGTTTTCCATCTGAATTGCCCGCCGAGTATAACTTTGACAGCACAACCTGCGCCAACACAACCAATTTCTCTTGATGCTGCTGTGTATGTGTTTTTATTGGCCTGGAACTCAGTCCAGCTCAACAGAAGCTCTTTCTTGTGGAAGGCTCAACCCCTCGTATCTCTCTGGCTGTCTCACCCACTTGTTTACCCCAGCAGCCGGGCCCTATGGTCTCTCGAATGATTTCTTCCCCCTCTCTTTCCATTCATATTACACCTTTAGGGACTCTACACTGACTGCTTTCAGGATTCAAAAGTTTTATTTGTCACGTACACACAAGTAAATTCCCGAGTGCAGTGAAATGAAAAAAGGTACGAGCTCCAAAAGGTGCAACCAACAACAGGTACATATGCATTCCAATTTGTAATATACAATTTACAATCAACAGTTAATAACTCTCTGCAAAAAAGAAAACGGACGCCACAATATATACGGTAAAAGCACTTAAAATGGAAATCTGAAGTATATGAGGTATGTACATAATGAGTTGTGCAGTCAGTTACCTTACTGTGTGTATGCGTGCTTGAGCATGAGGGGGGCAGTATGGGTCAGCAAGGGGGTCCCAGTAAGGCCAGAGTTCACAGTCCTGATGGCCTGAGTAAAGAAACTCTGTCTCAATCTCTCTCTATTTGCAGCATGACTGCGGAGGCGCTTACCTGACCGCAGCAGCTGCCTCCTAGTGACTCCTTATCAACAACCCTCACCCTCTTGTCTCCTTCCCCTTCACCATCCTTCAGGATCTACATAAGAACCACGTAGGGTTTGTTTCTTCTACACCCCTATGTGTTAATGTAGCCCCCAATGCAAAACTTCCCTGCATTACGTAATACACTCTTTTACTGGAAGCTATTGCAGGTATTCATTCTATGATTACCTTCTTACTCTCCCAAAGGGCTATTGTGCCTACTGTCAGTCCTTGCAACATGCCCATCCTACCAGCGACTAAGCCTGGCAGAGTTAATCACACTTCGTCCAGGACCTAAAAGCAGTGAATGGCGTTGCCATAGCCAATGAATAGCACCCATTGTGGCAGACACTAATTTGATTCTGACTTCTCTTCCCCCAAATTCCACCCATTACAGTTATTGGCTTGTGTTCAGCATTTTTCACTATCCTTCTACATCCAAAAACTCATCTTTTTGCAGTCACTTAAAATGGCCGGCAATATACCTGGACCAGGCTGCCCCAAGGCTATACTAAAGAGCCCAAGTCTATATACCACTGCTTTGAAACGTGACCTTGAAGAACTCGCACTCCTCTGGTAGTACTCTCCTGCAGTACGCCAATGAATTGTCGGCATCAACCTCAGCCACAGCTTGTGAAGTGGACTCCTCGTTACTCCTCACTCACTTGGCAAATAAAGGACACAAAGCCTTTCTTTCAAAACTTAATTTCTGCCTTCCCACTGTATCTGGTACATATGTTGTCTGAAGGATGCAGAAAGCTCTCTCCTGATGGAGCAAGAGCCCCTGCACTGCCCCGCCACTAAAGACTAAGTCAGAAATGTTATCCTTTCTGGAAATGACTAATTTCTGCGGACACTGGATCTAGGATTTCTGTTCCATGGACGGTGTCCTCTGTACCCCCACTGTCTCCACCTCCCCCTCAACCATTCACTGACATGCAGCAAGCCTTTATTGACCTTAAGACTGCTATGTCTTTGGCCCCTGCCCTGACCATACCAGATAGTAAACTGCCCTTTCATTTGTATGCACATCAAACTAATGGTTTACAAAAGGCACGCCCATGTCCCACGCCCAGTTCATTTTAAAGCAAAACAAATGCTAACAGAGTTTTTTGGCGATGACAGACTACAAGATAGCAAAAGCCTATATAAAGGAGGCTTTGGATTGGCAGACAATCAAGCCAGACGATGACGCTGCGCCACATTATTCCTCACAGGCTGCTCCAACACAAGACTTGGACAACACAGCTAACATAAAGGCTAACAAGCTGCCATACAAACTCAGAGAAACTTGGAGAAAGTCTGCCTGTGACTTGCAAGAAAAAACAAAGAAAAGAGTGACGTTCAAGGACTTTATTGACTTTGTCAAGTTAGATATATATTACACCCGCTCTATGGAAACATAAAAGAAACCACCACAAGCATGAGACCCAGTCCAACAGAATCAAAACCACGAGAGACAGTCAAACTAAAGAAATTGTTCACAGTAGCCGTTGTCCTTCCTAGAACCGAAAACAAAGTCAAGAGAGAAAATGAAAAACGAGTGACAAAAAACAAAACACAAACTGTCTCAGTGGACGCAAACAGCAAGCCTTGTGTTTATTGCGAAGGAGAGCAACACAGCCTCGCAGTCTGCAGAAAGCTCAAGAGCAAGCCACACAAAGAAAAGATTGACTTCTTGAGAAGCAAAGGTCTGTGTTTTGCATGTCTGAAACACGGTCACATGAGTAGCAGCTGCAAAAAGAAAGTTCAGTGTCAAGAATGCTCTCGATTGCATCCCACACTACTGCACATGAACACTAAGACTCGAGAGAAGAAACAGCAAAAGAACGTTGTGAACAACAATCCATATCAAGTGCCCTTGGACAAATGACGGAAACTTTTGGCGTTACTGGAGCCGATAAGGAAGATTGTGCTCTTTCAATCATTCCAGTGCGTGTCAAGGCACAAAAGGGAACCAATATAGTGACAACATATGCATTTTTGGATCCAAGTAGCTCAGTCACTGATAAACCAACGTAGTGTAAATGGATGCAATATGTAAAGGACCTCAATGCATAGTGCAGTTCATGTGTTTAATTCATGTGTTCTCATATGTAATTCATGCTTTTATTTCGATATTTCTCATCCATGGTTTTATTTTGATATCTGCTGCTAAACCGGAAGTGGCAGTGAATATTGACGACCATTGGAAAAAATGGAAAACGGTGCGATGGCGCGGTAAGTGTAAACGCAGACGCGGAGAAAACGGAAGAGATGAATGTTATGTCTGCACACATCGACAGTGCTGCATTTGATTTGGTGCTGTTCTATTGTGCTGGGATCGATTGGTGATGCCTGCGGGCTCTGGGTTGTTTGATCGGGTCTGCCTTTGATGCTGTGTCAGTCTAAATAAAGCATGCCACGGAGAGGTTGTGTCGAGCGACAGCGCTGTGTCCTGACGTGATTTAAAAATACAATATTGGCATTACCTGGCGAGCCTCCGGTACCATGGACTCGCTGGCTACATAGTTTTTAAAATTACATCATCGCCTCAGGGCTCGACGACGTGAGCCAGGCTAGGAAGACGGCTCTGTTGCTACACTGCTTGGGAGCAGAGGGTCATCGTGTGCTCGGGACTCTGGGGAACGTCACAAGCTTTGCCGAAGCTGTGGGACTTATGAGCACCCATTTCACTGCTCCACAGAGTGCCCTCCTTCGGCGATTTATATTCCGTCAGCGACACCAACTGCCTGGTGAGTCTGTGCGGCAGTACGTAGCTAATTTGCGAGGGCTAGCTAGCTCATGCAAGTTTGGCGCGCTTCAGGACGAGATGGTTCGCGACCAGCTAATCGAACACACCAACAACGCAAAGGTGCGTGAGACTCTCCAGCTGGAAAAAGACGATCTGCTGCTGTCCAGAGCAATTACCATCGCACTACAGGTTGAGGGAGCAGCTCAGTGTGCTGCTATGCTAAATACACAGCAAGTGGCCACCTCCAGTCAAGCTGCCAACGACTCCTCCCTCTACTCACGGCTGCCCCTCGGGACGCAACCCAACCAGAGCGAGGCGGGCGCCGACTCCACTGGCGACGTCTTGCAACTGCAACGACGGCGTTCTCGGCCCCGCCCTCAACAGTCCTGTGGTAACTGTGGGTCTCGGTCTCATGTTTCAAGGGCTCAGAACTGCCCTGCCCGTGGCCAGACATGCCGTAGCTGCGGTAAGCACAATCACTTTTCCAACGTCTGTCGATCTTCCCCGGCTGGGTCAGAGGGCCACACCCCCCAGTCTTCAACCGCCGTCATTCACAAGGTGAGCTCTGGGCCAGTGTCATTCAAATCATGCACAGTCAACATTAATGATGTGTGCATCCCCCTTCTGTTGGACACCGGTGCAAGTGTGTCTCTCCTGAATGTTGATACCTACAGTCAATTTTTCGGTTCACTGCCACTGTCTGCACCCTCAGCTGTCCTCTGTGGGTATGGTGACTCCAAAATCGATCTGGTTGGCTCTCTCCAAGTGACTGTCCGCTATGGAACCAAGCTGGTGCCCAATGCAGTTTTTCATGTGGCACGCCGTGGGGCCAACCTGATGGGCCTGGACCTGTTCTCCGCTCTGGGGTTCTCCCTCTTAGACACAAGGGGGGCAGCAATCCTGACTGTCGCCACACCTTGGCAGCAGAAGTGGCCATCGCTGTTTATGGGGCTGGGCTGCCTCTCCGCCTTCACCCATCAACCTCTCCTCAACCCTGCTGTGAAATCTGTCATCCAACCACTGCGCCGCATCCCGTTGGCTCTCCGTGATGGGGTCTCCGCCGAGCTGCAACAACTGCTGGAAGCTGGCATCATTGAACCGGTGGACGCGTCACCTTGGGTCTCAAACCTCGTGGTGGCTAAGAAGAAGTCGGGGGGCCTGCGTGTCTGCGTCGATCTACGTGCAGTAAATAAGGCAGTGGTCCCTGATAAGTATCCACTGCCCACCTCAGAAGAACTCACTGCTCAGTTCTATGGCTCTGAGGTGTTCTCCAAGCTTGACCTCAGACAGGGGTACTTAAAGGTGCCCCTCCACCCCAGCAGCCGAAACCTCACAGCCTTTGTGACACATGCAGGAGTGTTTCGCTACACCAGGATGCCTTTCGGTCTCAGCTCCGCCCCTAGCTGCTTCCAGAAAATCATGGTCTCCGTGCTGGCTGGCATACTGGGCGTGGCCATTTATCTGGACGATATAGTGGTACACGGGCCCACCAGTGAAATCCATGACAAGCGCCTTAACATGGTCTTCGCAGCCCTGTCCAAGCACAAGCTAACTCTCAATGCTGAGAAATGTGTCCTCTCTGTGCCAGCCATTGACTTCGTGGGGTTCCGGCTGTCAGCGAGCGGTGTAACTCCACTACAATCCAACGTGGACGCCATTCAGGCCATCCCTGAGCCCAGCTCGGCCGCCCAGGTCGCCTCCTTCCTGGGTATGACAAGTTACTACCTGAGGTTTCTTCCCCAGTACTCTGCGACCACAGCCCCCCTGCGCCAGCTGCTGCGTAAGGACGAGCCATGGGTGTGGTCAAAGGCATGCAGTGACGCTGTGCGTGATCTCAAGACTCAACTGACTTCACCACCAGTGTTGGCTCACTTCGACATCTCCAGCTCCACCTTTGTGATCTGTGACGCATCAGCCACAGCGATAGGGGCTGTGCTGTCTCAAACCCAGAACGGTGTGGAGAAGCCCATTGCCTTCGCCTCCCGTGCCCTCAACCGGACCGAGCAGCGGTACTCCGTGGGTGAGCGTGAGGCGTTAGCCTGTATCTGGGCTTGTGAAAGGTGGCACCTCTACCTCTATGGCCGCTCCTTCACCCTCAGGACAGATCACCAGGCCCTGACAGCGCTGCTGTCCACATCTGGGACAGGCCACAAACCCCTGAGGCTGCACCGCTGGTCTGACCGCCTCCGCCAGTACAACTTCAGCCTGCAGTTCACCCCAGGCAGAGACAATGTTGTCGCCGACCTGCTCTCTCGCTCTGTCTCCACCCCAGCTCCACAGACGGACACTGACTGTGTGGAAAAGGACATTGTCCAAATGCTACACACACCCCTCCAGGCCACTGTCTCTCTGCAGCAGCTGAGGGCAGCCTCCGAACAGGACCCTGTCCTCTCCCAGCTCCGCACCTACATCCAGAACGGCTGGCCTCACAAGGTCCCAGAGGAGCTGGCTGCGTTCGCCCGAGTCAGACAGGAGCTCTCCTGCTGGAACGACACCTGCGTGGCACGTGGGTTTTGCACAGTGGTCCCAGGTGCTCTCCGTGCACGTGTTTTGAATACGGCGCATGAAGGCCACCTGGGCATTGTGAAACTGAAACAGCGCTGCCGAGACCTGGTGTGGTGGCCGGGGATAGACAGAGATATTGAGGCTCTGGTGAAGGACTGTTCTGCCTGCCTTGTGAGTGGCAAGACTGGCCACCAGGCTCCCCCACCCCTGCAACCTCTCGCCTGGCCCTCTCAGCCCTGGGAACACCTGCAGATGGACATTTGTGGTGAGATCCATGGAGTTCCCCACCACCAACGCTTCATGGTGGTCGCCTACGATCTACACTCAAAATGGCCTGAACTCACCACTTCCGGCACTGTGACCTCACAGATCATCATCGACTTCCTGGACTCTCTTTTCTCTCGCTGGGGCCTCCCAAAGGCCATCACCACTGACAACGGCCCTCAGCTGGTCTCTGCTGAGTTCACTGCTTATCTCGAAAGCAAGGGCATCCGTCATATACGCACTGCGTACTACCACCCCCAGGCCAATGGCGGCGTTGAACGTTTTCACCAGTCACTGAAGAACGGCCTCAGAGCACACATGGCCCAAGGGTGCTCTTTCACGCAGGCCATCCGTCACACTCTGCTGCACTATCGGGCCACACAGCACTCGACCACAGGCGTCTCCCCAGCCTCTCTCATGCTAGGCCGGGAACTGTGCATGCCCCTTGACAGGCTCCGCCCCTCCACACCTCAGGCACCTCCCTCTGGGGTCAGAGCCTCAGTCACTCGTCAGCAGACGCGGATGAAGCAACGGTTTGACCAGTCAAAACGAACCAGGGTGCCAGACATCAATGTGTCAGACTGGGTCAGGGTCCGCAGGCCCCACAGGGACAATAAAACGGCTTCATACTGGTCCTCTTCTCTCCAAGTCACCCGTCAGCTGGGCCCAGCCACTTACCTCCTCAGCGATAGCACTCGGTGGCACTCCAGTCGTCTACGGATGGTGTCAGCTCCGCCACACACAGCTGGTGACACAACCATAGCCATTCCCTCAGCATGGCGAGACGCCCCGGGGCTTCATGCAGCTCCTACACGGGCCCCAGACATTTCTGGGCCTCAGCTTCCCCTGCCATCTCCCTCCCCACCTCGGCCTGCCCAGCCTCAGGCCGCCCCGCGACCTGTTCGCACACGTTTACGCCCTGGCCACCTAGAGGACTTTGTGTCAACCTTTCATGTTTGAAATCCTGCCGGGGGGGGGGGAATGTTATGTCTGCACACATCGACAGCGCTGCATTTGATTTGGTGCTGTTCTATTGTGCTGGGATCGATTGGTGATGCCTGCGGGCTCTGGGTTGTTTGATCGGGTCTGCCTTTGATGCTGTGTCAGTCTAAATAAAGAATGCCACGGGGAGGTTGTGTCGAGCGACAAGCGCTGTGTCCTGACGTGATTTAAAAATACAATAATGAAGTGATAAACAAGTAAAGATAAAGTAGTAAAAGTGTAAAAATGAGTGAACACAGTACTCAGGACGAACGGGGAGAGCAATAATTGAGGAGTTTAGCGCCAGACGAGAGGGCAACAAGGTAACTATTCATTTGTATTTGGTAATTTTGCGTTTAAAACGGTATCTTCCTGGTGCTAACAGAGTTTAATGTATTGTCTTGCTTTCTGTTTTTGTAACGTCTGTTTTAGCTCTTAGGTTGGTCTACAAGTTGGTCAATGGGTGAGAATGAGGAGGATTGTGGAAACAATAAAAGGCGTTATTAGACCATCAGTCCAGGCTTTCAACTCGTGTTCGATTGGGACGCTACAGTAAGAGCTTGGCCAACTGCCGCCATGTTTGCACAACGTGGTCTCAAGATTGCAAGGTGCGTAGTACCCGCCCCGGACAGCAGGTGACAGAAGTTGGTCTGGAAACTGAACCAATAAAAGAAAAAACGAGGCTCTACTCAAAAATGGTGGACATTCATGAACAGATTGACAGACAAGGAAATTCAGGATCATAAAGACTTACTTCAAAAGGCAACTGAAATTACAAGGCAGGATATTAAAGAGACAATTGAGTGTAAGGAAAAAATGTTGGCTGATCTACAGCGTAAAGTCCAGAGCACTACAGATGACGTTCGCCGCTCTGAACGTACCAGAATACCAACAGAAAAAAATGCTTGCTCATCAGAAGGAAGAAGCGGCTAAAAAAGAAAAAAGACCAGCTTATATGAACAGTGGAAAATCCAAGCGCGTAAGGCAAGACTGAAGTCAGACATAAATGAAGATGACCTGTCATCGCTTGCAGAAATTATAGATAAAGGAAAAAATGACATTTTGAAACTCTTCATTGAAATACGAAATCTCGGAGCACTAACAGCTGTTTTAAGGCGAAAACCCGATGCATGTGAAGCAGTAACCCGTGACATTATCAAAATCATATATGAAAGATTAACAGTATCAATGGAGATTTTGAAGCAGAAAATGAAAAATGTCTATGTGAGCTGCTGGATTGTGACTATGCGGTCTCCATTTACGGTTCTATTGCTACACGTTCAACTAACACCCATAATTCCTCGTCTTCACACATCGCATCCAAACGAGCTGATGCAGCGGCCGAGCTGGCAGCAAAAGGGGTAGAATACAAGATTCTGCAAGAGGAAAAGATAAAAGCTCTGGAAGAGCAGCACAAGAAAGAGCTGGAAATTCAAAGGTCTGAGCTGGAGTGCTTGCAGGCTGAAAAGGACGTGGAAGCAGCTAGAGCTAGACTGGAAGCCTATAACAGAGAAATGAATGACTACCAGTCAGTCAGGAGTGAGCAGGTGAGCCCAAATAATGTATTTCAGCCCCCTACACCACACCCGTCTAGCACAGCCATGTTATCTGCGCCACCTGGTGTCACTCAACTAGCACAAGCCATTCAGGGTATAATGATGAACAGACTTCCTATGCCAGAGCCGACAGTGTTCAGTGGTGAGCCAATCCATTTCATTGAATGGAAAGCCAGCTTTATGTCACTAACAGACAAAAAGGGCATTGCTGCCGTCGATAAATTGTATTATTTGAAGAAGTATATTACTGGCCCAGCTCGTAAATCCCTAGAAGGCACCTTTTTCACAAATGATGAAGTTTACCAAGATGCCTGGAAAAAACTCAATCAGCGATATGGCCAGGCATTTATAATTCAAAGAGCATTTAGAGAGAAGCTATCAAACTGGCCAAAAATACAGTCCAAAGATGCAGAAGGACTAAGGAACTTTGCAGACTTCACAAATGCTTGTCTGCTCGCTATGCCTCATGTAAAGGGACTGGAGATACTCAGCGATTGCGAAGAAAATAAAAGACTCATTCAGAAACTCCCTGACTGGGCAGCTGCAAGATGAAACCACCAGGTTACCAATGCCCTGATGGAAGGAAAAGAGTTTCCCGGTTTCAAGGAGTTTGCTGCATTTCTGTTGTTGGAAGCAGAAGTCACCTGCAACCCAGTCACCTCCATCAATGCTCTTCGTTCTTCGGAGTCATGCAGTGACAAAAGAAATCTAAAGGATAACAAGAGAAACAAGGCCAGTGTCTTAAGTATAAAAACAGATGTACACTATGACAAACAAATACCTACCAGAGCAAATGTGGGATCTCCATGCATGTTGTGCCAATATACACATCAGCTCCACAAGTGTGCAAGTCTAATGAAAAAGTCACTAGAGCATAGAAGGACATATGTTAAGGACAATAAACTGTGTTATGGCTGCTTGAAACAAGGTCATATGGCAAAGGATTGTCGACGCCGACTCACATGTGACACCTGCACGAGAAGGTACCCAACCTGCCTTCACGATGACAACTACGTCAAATATACAACAAAAGGAGAAAAGCACGTGAGTACAGAAAATGCAACACACACTAACACATCAGAGACAACAGCTGCTTTGTCACTTAATGTTGCTAGAGAAGGACACGCTGTTAGTACTTCTATGATAGTTCCAGTTTGGGTGTCATCTGCTACAAACCCTCACAAAGAAAAGCTGGTCTGTGCTTTATTAGACACTCAAAGTGACACTGCTTTTATTGATCAAGAGGTGAGTCGTGAACTGCAAATGGATGCTAGTCCAGTGAAACTAAAACTAATGACCATGATGGGAGAGAATGCAGTTGTAAATAGTGAAAGGGTGTCTGGTCTCCAGGTGAGGGGTTACAGCTCTGCAACACACATGCAACTCCCTGCAGCGTACACAAAGGACTGTATACCTGTAAACAGCGAACACATACCAACCTGTGAAACAGCTAAACTCTGGAGTCACCAATCATAGATGAAGTCCCACCGCTCCTCAGTTGTGAAGTAGGTCTGTTGATAGGTTACAACTGTGCCAGAGCATACTAGGCAAAGATAATGAGCCTTATGCTGTGCAAACAGAGTTAGGGTGGAGCATAGTTGGCAGTTTAGCACATTCTCTCGAAACAGGTATGATTTGTCACTGTGTTGCTGTAAAAGAAATCCCCCAGTAACTCCCATGGATGCAATTCGTGCATTAGAAAGAGACTTCAAGGAAGTCAGTGGAAATGACAAAACAGTGTCTCAAGATGATCTCATCTTTCTCGACAAACTTAAAGAAGGCATAAAGAAAAACAAACAAGGACATTATGTAATGCCATTACCCTTTAAGAAAAGACCACAATGCCTGACAACAGACCCCTCGCAGAGCACAGACTCAGCCACCTTAAGAGGAAATTCTCCAAAAATGAAAAATACAAGGAAGATTATGTTAAGTACGTGAATGACATCATCGAAAGAGGTGACGTAGAGGAAGTTCAGGATGATGGACTTCATGATGAGAAATGGTATAAGTATACCACATCACAGTATTTATCACCCAAAGAAACCAGAAAATTTGCGTGTTGTCTTTGACTGCTCAGCCATGCATAAAGGAACCAGCCTTAATGAACACCTTCTGTCTGGACCAGACATGACAAACAATTTAATAGGTGATCTTGTATGCTTTCGGCAGGATGAAGTAGCCTTGATGTGCGACATAGAAAAAATGTTCAGTCAGTTTAAAGTACAAGAGAACGATCGCAACTACCTCCGCTTCTTACGGTGGAAAAATTGAGACCTAAGCACACAACCACAAGAGTACAGGATGTCAGTACATCTCTTTGGTGTGGCATCTTCGCCAGGATGTGCGAATTATGGATTAAAACACCTCACCAAAGAGAACAGCCTTGCCTATCCATTAGACGCACAGTTCATCACCAGAGACTTCTATGTGGATGATGGAGTGACAAGTGCGGAGACAGTGGAAAGAGCCATAGAGCTGACACAAGAGGCTCGTGAATTATGTGCCAAGGGTGGACTACACAAGTTTCTGTCAAACAACAATGCTGTTCTAAAAAGTATACCTGAATCAGAACATGCAACAGATATCAAAGCAAAGGACTTTGCTTTTGGTGAGATGCAAACAGAGAGAGCACTAGGCATTCACTGGAGCATAGAAAAGGACTGCTTCACATTCAACATCACACTGAAAGACCAACCTCCTACACGGCGTGGGATATTATCCACTGTGGCGTCGATATATGACCCCTTGGGATTTGTCGCCCCCTATCTTCTCTGTGGAAAAAAGATACTGCAAGAAATGTGTCGTCAAGGTAGTGGTTTGGATGACCCGCTGCCTGAACAGCTGAGACCACGGTGGGAACGATGGAGAAATGATCTCGTCAATCTGGAGAAAGTACAGCTAGCCAGATGTTATGTGCCTGCCAACTTTGGAAAAGTGGTAAAAAGGGAATTGTGTGGCAGGAATGAGGAAAAACACATGAGACCAAGGCGAGTTTGATGTTTATTCCTCAACTCCAAAAACCAACTGCAGCAGGAACAACCCTGCTCCGGCGAGCCCGGGAACGTAAACCACGCCCCCAGCTCACAGTCCTGCTGGGTGAGAGGCATAGCCCCTAGTGTCCGCCACACAGCCCCCCCCCCCGAACACCCAGATGGGACTCCTGGAAAGAAACTTAGTGTCTCACTGGAGGCTTAAGCAGCCTGCCATAACGGCTGCGTCGTCCCTCAGCCGAAACAGTAGGTGAAACACAGTCCAAAGCCGGCTGAGAAGCAGAACGCTGAACCCGTTTAGACACTGCTGGGGTCCTGGAAGGAGGACGACCCCGACGGGGAACCTGGGCCGGAAACACAACTTCGCCTGCCACCCTGTGCGCCGGTTTAAGCCTATCAAGCGTGACACGCTCCCTACGCCCACCCATATCTAGCACAAAACCCTTAGGACCCGTCTCAAGAACCCGAAATGGGCCATCGTATGGGTGTTGGAGGGGCGAGCGGTGAGCATCATGCCGTACAAAAACAAAACGAGCCGACATGAGCTCTGCAGGCACGAACGACCGCGGAAAACAGTGGTGAACGGGGCCTGGAACCCGAGTGCTGTCGGACAAAAAAGGATAAACGGTCGGACGGGGGCGAGGAGCGGAACTCCCAGGCAAAAATTCCCCAGGGACGCGGAGTGGCTGACCGAGCACCAGCTCAGCGGGTGACGCGTCGAGGTCCTCCTTAGGAGCCGAACGCAACCCGAGCATAACCCAAGGTAAACGATCCACCCAGTTACCATCCGAGAGCGCAGCGCGCAGCGCTGCCTTGAGCGACCGGTGAAAACGTTCACACAACCCGTTAGCCTGAGGGTGATACGCGGTAGTGCGGTGTACCTGCACACCCAAGGATCGCGCAAGTGCCGACCAGAGCTCTGACACGAACTGGGGGCCCCTGTCTGAGGTGATATCTGACGGAGTGCCGAAACGGGCGACCCAGGAGGAAAGAAAAGCGCGTGCAACATCCGAGGATGTTGTGGAGGATAGAGGGACAGCCTCTGGCCACCTGGTGGTCCGATCTACCATTGTGAGCAGGTGCGTAAAACCCTGTGAAGAAGGTAGAGGGCCCACCAGGTCCACATGCACGTGGTCGAAACGTCTGGCCGGGATCGGAAACGGTTCGAGGGGCGATTTAGTGTGCTGGTGGACCTTAGCGCGCTGGCACGCTACACATGCAGCTGCCCACCCCTTGACGTCCTTGCGGAGGCCAGGCCAGACGAACTTGGAACCGACCAACTTCACCGATGCCCGAACTCCTGGGTGCGAGAGGGAGTGAATCGAATCGAAAACTCGACGGCGCCAGGCCACTGGAACAACGGGGCGGGGACGGCCGGTGAAGACATCGCAGAGGAGGACAGGACTGCCTTCCTGCATCACAGCGTCCTCTAGCTTGAGACCGGTACGCGTTGACCTAAGGGCAAGGACGTCCGGGTCGCTGGGCTGGTCGGCAGAAATCCACACCGAGGTGCACAGGACACACAAGCACACGCGACAGACAATCAGCAACAGGGTTGGACTTCCCGGCCACATGCTGAATGTCCGTTGTGAACTCGGAGATCGCCGCTAGGTGGCGCTGTTGAAGAGCAGACCACGGCTCAGTCACCTTGGACATGGCAAAAGTCAGCGGCTTATGATCCACATAAGCCGTGAATGGGCGACCCTCCAGCAGGAGGCGGAAATGCCGGGTTGCAAGGTGCAGTGCCAGCAACTCCCGGTCAAAAACGCTGTACTTGCGCTCGCTATCTCGCAGTTTGCGGCTAAAAAATGCGAGTGGCTGCCACGCATTCGCCACACGCTGTTCAACCACAGTCCCCACGGCTATGTCAGACGCATCGGTTGTTAAAGCTATGGACGCCGTGGGTGTGGGATGGGCGAGGAGGGCAGCGTTAGCCAGGGCGCACTTAGCTCCGTCAAAGGCCTGGACCTGTTCGGGAGTCCAGTCGACAGGGTCGTTAGCCTTCTTAAGCCGCAGGGCTTCGTAAAGTGGCTGAAGGAGGTGGGCAGCGCGAGGGAGGAAACGGTTATAGAAATTCACCATTCCCAAGAATTCCTGCAATGCCTTAACAGAGACCGGGCGGGGAAATTAGAAGGCAACGGGACCGCGCCTTGCGGCGAAATGCGGTGACCCAAGAAGTCAATCACCGGCAGTCCAAACTGACACTTGGCCGGGTTGACTATCAGGCCGTGTTCGTCCAGACGACGGAAAACCTGTTTCAGGTGCGCCAGGTGCTCGTCAGCTGACGGACTGGCCACTAATATGTCGTCGAGATAAACGAACACGAAATCAAGGTCACGCAATACCGAGTCCAAAAGCTTCTGAAAGGTTTGCGCTGCCCCCTTCAAGCCAAAAGGCATGCGCATGAACCCAAAAGCCCAAACGGGGTGATCACTGCGGTCTTGGGCACGTCCTCTGCGCGCACGGGAACCTGATGATAGCCGCGCACCAGGTCCACCTTAGAGAAAATAGTGGCACCTGCCAGGCGTATGGAAAAGTCCTGTATGTGTGGGATGGGATAGCGGTCATTGGCGGTGACGTTGTTCAGGCGGCGAAAATCGCCGCAAGGCCGCCACGACCTATCCGCCTTGGGCACCACGTGAAGCGGCGAGGCCCACGGGCTGTTGGAACGCCTCTCTTTACTCAGACGCCCCATAATGGCGAACTCCTCCTTAGCAATAGCCAATTTTACCGTGTCGAGGC
Source organism: Lampris incognitus (assembly GCF_029633865.1). Lineage (NCBI taxonomy): Eukaryota > Metazoa > Chordata > Actinopteri > Lampriformes > Lampridae > Lampris > Lampris incognitus. Next base: position 48,295,833 of record NC_079220.1, on the reverse strand, counting down.
GCCGCGCGCGCGCAAAAACTGGCGGTCCCAGAGTGGGAATGAAATGTTCTACCCCGTGTTTAGTAACCGCGGTGGAAAGGCAGGCGTAGTCACCGATGGAAAATCCGCCAGCAAGCGCTGAAAAACATCCCCTAATGCTAAAAAGTTAGCGTGTGTTAACGGCCCGGCTCCCCCTGTCTCGCACGGAACAGTGGCGAAAGACACAGCATCAATTAAACGGCGGTTTGCAACATCAACCAGCAGACCATTAGCACACAGAAAATCCGCGCCGGTAATAAGAACAGTAATGGCGGCCACTACAAAGTCCCACTCAAAATGGCGCCCGTGGAAGCAAACAGTCACCAACCTTGTGCCAAACGTCGCAATGGACGAACCGTTAGCTGCACTTAACTGTGGGCCGCCACCTTCGGCCGACCTGTCTGTCTTAGCAGGAGGGAGTAGGCTCTTTTGCCAGCCTGAGTCCACCAGAAACCGTCTTCCTGACATCGTGTCCTTAATGAAGAGCAGCTCACTACGACCGCCAGCGTCCACAGCTGCTACTGAGCTCTGGCCCGGGAGTTTCCCGCCGCCTCAAACGTGCACGGAGGGACGCAGCGCCTCACCTTGCCGCCGAACCGCTGGTGGAAGAAACAGAGGCCCCTCCCGCGCCGTCTCCGGGCAGTCACTCCAGCCACCACTGCCGGGTCCACGTCCTCCGACGTCGGCTGCAGATGCTCCGATGCCACACTGCACAGAGAACCGTCTGGTAGCCAGCAGGACCCGATCGGCCTCCTCAGCCAAACCTCGGCAGTCACCAGCGGCCAGACACGGGGAGTTAGCCAAAGCCTCGCGCACATGAGACGGGAGTTGGCGCAGGAAAACGTGCGGGAAAAGGAACCCACCTTCGTCTGAGCCTAGCAGCGACAGCATATTGTCCATGAGATCCACAGCCGTCCCGTCGCCCAAACCGGATAGGGAAAGGATTCTATCTGCCCTCTCTGCGGTAGATAGACTGTACCTCCGGAGCAGAAGATGTTTGAGGGCGACGTATTTATCGTGTTGCGAAGGGGCGCGCAACAGCTGCATGGCCCGGCGTGTGGACTGCTGGTCCAGCGCAGCGACGACCAAATAGTATCTGGAGATTCCACGCAGGTGGAACAGCGCCTCGACATGCTGGAACCACGAGGCCGGGTCGCTCTGCCAGAACTCTGGGAGTTTCACAGCCGCGGCGAGAACGGCCGGCTGTGAGAGTTGGGGCGGCGTGGCCGAAGTGGATTCGCACACATCTTCCACTCCAAACATGTTCAATTCGGGGTCACCAATGTGGCAGGAATGAGGAAAAACACATGAGACCAAGGCGAGTTTGATGTTTATTCCTCAACTCCAAAAACCAACTGCAGCAGGAACAACCCTGCCCCGGCGAGCCCGGGAACGTAAACCACACCCCCAGCTCACAGTCCTGCTGGGTGAGAGGCATAGCCCCTAGTGTCCGCCACAATTGCATCATTTCTCAGATGCAAGCTCCACGGGCTGTGGACAGTGTGCTTATCTGAGACTCAAGAACAAGGATGGAGATGTTCACTATACTTTCATCATGGAGAAGTCTCATGTGTCTCCCACAAAAGTCATCACTATTCCAAGGCTAGAACTGATGGCAGCAGCAGTCTCAGTCACAGTGAGTAACATGCTCAGAGATGAACTAGTTTATAGTAATGTGGAAGAGTTATTTTGGGCGGACTCTAAAGTCATCCTAGAGTACATAAATAATGAAGTGAGGCGTTTTCACACTTTCGTCGCAAACAGAGTGCAAAAGATTCACGATAGCACAATGCCGCAACAATGGCTTTATGTCCCCACCAATGAAAACCCTGCAGACTATGTATCCAGGGGAACAACAGTGGATGAGCTGCTGTCGTCCAATTGACTTATCGCTAAGCCCCGCCCCCTTGGTTACTGTTGCTAACTCGGACAAGCTACCCGGGCTGACTAGAGAGTTACAATGGCAGCTATCGGTGTCAAAACCAAGAGGCTATACATAACGTTTGGAGACAGAAGGACCTGATTTCGTCTAGAAGCCATCAAAAAGGACTTCACTATGCTATGGAGGGATATGTACAAAATGTATAACTAGATATGGTGGGTGACAAGCTTAAATTGGAGGCGAGAGTTTACAGATCACAATGCAAAAGGGAAAAGCCTCATCTCACAGTCAACACGATTGCAGATAACATCATCCAGGACCAGCATTGTTCGTGCACTGCAGGGTAAAATAAATTAATTTACCTTCAATTAACTAACGTTAATCCTGGAGAGGCACTGAGATGTACGTGCATTATTTTATTTAATTAACTAGCTAGCATTACCTGTACCTGCGTGACAGTGTCCTTACATGCTAACCTAGCTAGCACTAGCCTAGCACAACTAGTGTTATGTTGAGTTGACTGTGTGGTCTGCCACACAGCTTAATCCATCGTAGACATTTGGTTCTGTCTTGTTTTGGGAAATGTGATAAAATATACCCCATTGCCTATCCTCTCAGGATACCTCGTATCAGTGTCGCATGTACCCCATGCACATCATTTGACCATTTTTGTTCAACTTATGTCCATAAAACGTCACAAAAACCACGACTTCTGATGCAACTCTGATGCTACTTAATGGAGTCGTTAGCTCTAGATGTCCGAGTGAGCTCCCACGTGCATTTGGTACTACACTGCCATTGGCTCGTCTGCGTTCGAGGGGCGGAACTGAGCGATAGGTCAATTGGCTCATAGCTTTTTTTTTGTCAGCACATTTCCATCTCGATCAAGGATAGAGAAGGAAATGTGCTGACAAGCGAGGAGAGTGTGCTAAGAAGATGGAAGGAGTACTTTGAGGGGCTGATGAATGAAGAAAATGAGAGCGAGAAGGTTGGATGATGTGGGGATAGTGAATCACAAAGTGCAGTGGATTAGCAAGGAGGAAGTGAGGGAAGCTATGACGAAAATGAAGAGTGGAAAGACAGTTGGTCCTGATGACATACCTGTGGAGGCATGGAGATGTTTAGGAGAGATGGCAGTGGGGTTTTTAATTAGGTTGTTTAACACAATCTTAGCAAGCGAGAGGATACCTGAGGAGTATAGAAGAAGCATACTGGTACCGATTTTCAAGAACAAGGGCGATGTGCAGAACTGTAGCAACTACAGAGGTATAAAGTTGATCAGCCACAGCATTAAGATATGGGAAAGAGTAACAGAAGCTAGGTTAAGAGGAGAGGTGACGAACAGCAAGGAGCAGTATGGTTTCATCCCATGAAAGAGCACCACAGATGCGATGTTTGCTTTGAGAATGTTGATTGAGAATTATAGAGAAGGCCAGAAGGAGTTACATTGTGTCTTTGTAGATTTAGAGAAAGCATACGACAGGGTGCCGAGAGAGGAGGTGTGATATTGTATGAGGAAGTCGGGAGTTGCAGAGAAGTATGTTGGAGTGGTGCAGGATATGTTTGAGGGAAGTATGACAATGGTGAGGTGTGCGGTTGGAATGACAGATGGGTGTTCAAGGTGGAGGTGGGATTACATCAAGGATTGGCTCTGAGCCCTTTCTTGTTTGCAATGGTGATGGACAGGTTGATGGATGAGATCAGGCAGAAGTCTCCGTGGATGATGATGTTTGCAGATGACATTGTGATCTGTAGTGAGAGTAGGATGCAGATTGAGGAGAGCCTGGAGAGGTGGAGGTATGCACTGGAGAGAAGAGGAATGAAAGTCAGTAGGAGCAAGATGGAATACCTATGCATGAATGAGAGGGAGGATAATGAAATGGTGAGGATGCAAAGAGTAGAGGTGACCAAGGCACATGAGTTTAAATACTTGGGGTCAACTGTCCAAAGTAATGGGGAGTGCGGAAGAGAGGTGAAGAAGAGAGTGCAGGCAGGGTGGAGTGGGTGGAGAAGAGTGTCAGGAGTAATTTTCGACAGAAGGGTACCAGCAAGAGTTAAAGGAAAGGTTTACAAGATGGTTGTGAGACCAGCTATGTTATATGGTTTGGAGACAGTTGCACTGACGAAAAGACAGGAGGCGGAGCTGGAGGTGGCAGAGGCGAAGATGCTAAGATTTTCACTGAGAGTGATGAAGAAGGACAGGATTAGGAACGAGTATATTAGAGGGACTGCTCAAGTTGGAAGGTTTGGAGACAAAGCAAGAGAGGCAAGATTGAGATGGCTTGGACGTGTGGAGGAGAGATGCTGAATATGGAGCTGCTAGGGAAGAGGACAAGAAGGAGGCCAAAGAGGAGGTTCATGGATGTGGTGAGGGAGGACATGCAGGTGGCAGGTGTGACAGAGGAAGATGCAGAAGACAGGAAGAAATGGAAACGGATGATCCGCTGTGGCGACCCCTAACGGGAGCAGCCAAAAGTAATCATAGTATGGAGGCCGATAGCCGAAATTTGGGGCCGATATTCAGTTGCAGTAAATGTAAAAAAATTGTGCCAAAATTTACAGCAACACAACCCCCAACACAGCTGCCTTTAAATGAACATATCCATTCCATCCATCCATTATCCGAACCACTTATCTTGCTTTCAGGGTTGCGAGGATGCTGGAGCCTATCCCAACAGTCATTGGGCGGCAGGCAGGGAGACACTCTGGACAGGCCGCCAGGCCATCACACAGGGCACACACACACACACACACACACACACACACACACACACACACACACACACACACACACACACATACCTAGGGGCAATTTAGTATGGCCGATTCACCTGACCTACATGTCTTTGGACTGTGGGAGGAAACCGGAGCCCCCGGAGGAAACCCACGCAGACAGGGAGAACGTGCAAACTCCACACAGAGGATGGCTCGGGACAACCCCCAACCCCGGGCTCGAACCTAGGACCCTCTTGTTGTGAGGCGACCGCACTACCCACTGCGCCACCGTGCTGCCCAAACGGGACAATCATTTAGCCAAATAAGCTACACAGTAATAGTAGTAAGAGCTGATCCTTGATGTAATCCCACCTCCACCTTGAACACCCATCTGTCTTTCCAACCGCGCACCTCACCACTGTCACACTTACCTCATACATATCCTTCACCACTCCTACATACGTCTCTGTAACACCCGACTTCCTCATACAATACCACACCTCCTCTCTCGGCACCCTGTCGTATGCTTTCTCTAAATCTACAAAGACACAATGTAAGTCCTTCTGGCCTTCTCTATACTTCTCAATCAACATTCTCAAAGCAAACATCACATCTCTGGTGCTCTTTTGTGGCATGAAACCATACTGCTGCTCGCTGATCGTCACCTCTTCTCTTAACCTAGCTTCTATTACTCTTTCCCATATCTTCATGCTGTGGCTGATCAATTTTATACCTCTGTAGTCGCTACTGTTATGCACACAGCCCTTGTTCTTGAAAATCGGTACCAGTATACTTCCTCTCCACTCCTCAGGCATCCTCTCACTTGCTAAGATTGTGTTAAACAATCTAGTTAAAAACTCCAATGCTATCTCTCCTAAACATCTCCACGCCTCCACATGTATGTCATCAGGACCAACTGCCTTTCCACTCTTCATCATCTTCATAGCTGCCCTCACTTTCTCCTCGCTAATCCACCGCACTTCCTGATTCACTATCCCTACATCATCCAACTGTCTCCCTCACTAATTTTCTTCACAATATACTATTATACACAATATACTATTATATTTGTTAAAAAAAACCTGCACATTCAATTAAGGAAACCGCTTTTGCAGAAACATACAAGGGAGGCAGTGAGGATTATGTGCGCAGGGAAACCTTCCCACACACTCTGTTGTGGACTTGTTCATCTGAAATCACAAATGGGTGATGGAAAGATGTGGGGAAGTAAACAATTGAACAAAGAATTAGCATGACCTTCAGTTACTCAGAATGGGTGGAGGGTGGGTGGCTCTGGTATTTCTATTTCCACTCAACAGCAACCTCGGACATCCACAGCATTTCATCGCATGTGTGGATGTAAACGTTTAATTAACCTGCGGTGAGGGCTGGGCAGCTGCCACTGAGGTTTTGAAAAAGAAAACATTTTGACATGGAATACGTGCATGTGGGTCACGATGAGTAATACTCATGTTCCACCATGTCATGCTCAAAAAGGTCAAAGAAACCGCCACACTGGGTCAGGAGGAGAATCCTTGAGAGAATTGGTTGAAGGTCTCGTTCTCGTGTCTACAACCGAGCGATGGTATCTCAGCCAAGTTGTCACATAGCCTGTTGGATCCCACTGGTTTAGAGGTGGCCCGTGTAGTTTGATGAACATCAAGGAGGATACCCGTTCAATCAGTAACTTCGTGAAGATCGGTGTGACAATTAGATTCACCTGGCTGAATCCCCTTACGCACTCCGCAGTGCTACATGTGATGAGTTTGGTGCAATTCATTTAAGGCCTGAGCTCATCAGGTGTAGCGTCCCCATTGCTCACGATAAAGTCTCTGAATACATTGATTGCACTAAAAGTTGGCAGCGTGAAACTTTTACAGAGTTCACTTATTTCCACCTCTCCAAAACCGGGTACTGGTGCTGGTGGCCAGTTGCCGTGTTCCAGGACTTTCAGTTGTGCAATCGAATGGACATACTCTGACTCATCTTGGGAGGTTGCTGCTGGCCCTGGTGAAGTGGTAAACATTCGATGGTTCAGATTATTGCTTAGACTTCTAACAAACCATTGATGATTGATGGAAACTATTTTTGAGTTATCTGTCAGCACAACTGTGCCAAACCTGCCTGCTGATATTGCCATTTCAGCTGCAAGGACTTTGGTTCCTGGTCGGTCTCCCAGTCCATCGATGAAGGGAATGCTACGTCTGATCAGTTTTTCTGCATAGGCTACTGACGTTGTGCGTTTTTGTAAGCATTCTGATAGCAGGGCTAGCTCCTTTAGTGTGTCATACATGAGTGCTAAATCTAACACGAACTGCTTTGATGTCAGCCGCCTTAACAGACCGTCATACGGTTTCCTATCGGAGGTCGATCGTTTCTCATCTGTCTTCGCAAAGCTAAAGTGAGCACGCAGTGACTCAAAATTATTCCAAACAGCAGACACTGCAGAAATAACTGGCAACCCATCTCGTGATTCATTTTTCCCACTTGTTGTTGCAACTTGGCAGCACACTGTCAGTTCTCGTTGATTTTGGGATGATCTGCTGTACACCGTGTGTAATTTGTCCATAAATGCCTGAAAATGGGTAACACCACTGACGTCAGACACAGTGTCACCCACGGCGAGCTCCAGTCGGTGATTTAGGCAATGCCAGGTCAAGATATTAGGATACTGTTCAGACAATTGTTTTGCTTCGTCAGATTTTCGCCCCAACATGACGCTTGCACTAGCACTTGCAAATGAAACCAGATGCTTCTTCCAAGTATGTGTCATCAAAGCCGTGTGCACTGAGACATTTCAACAAATGTTCCATAATTGTGATGTCTCTTTGGTTCGGAAGTTCAATCAAATCTAGAAACATAAAATGCGGGTCACAGCTCTTGTCTGTTTCACATTTCAGGTACACAATCAGTGTAGTTTTACATCCCAGGCTTGTTGATTCATCTGTAAGAATTGACATTTTACCTTCCATGGCTTTGATTCTTTGGCAGATTTTTTTTACGCATCTCTGGACCTATATGGTCTGTAATCTGTGCTGCGCTGTATCTGGAGTGTAAACCGATGTCAATCCCATTTTCGCGTTGTAACTCCAGTAATCCATAATTATCAGAAAATGGCCAGTTGTTACATGGTAAATAGTAAACAGAACAGAATATGGCACATGATGTAGCCTTCAGGTCCAATGCATTCATATTATCACGTACTTTCTCCAGTGTCTGTTTTTGGCATTCTCATGTATACATTCAGCAGCAATGTGGCTATTGGACTGTTTATTTTTAATTATCTTTTTTTCTCAGCGAAGTCAAAATTGCGCTCTTATCCTTTCCGCTGTGCATTACAGTGTAGTGACGCCATTCATCCCCCATCCGGGAACCCTTTGATTTGAACACTGATAGATCAGCAACGGATGAACAGAGCTTGCACCCCAGTTTCCCATCCATTATCCAAACCGCTTATCCTGCTCTCAGGGTCGCGGGGATGCTTGAGCCTATCCCAGCAGTCATTGGGCGGCAGGCAAGGAGACACCTTGGTCAGGCCACCATCCAGGGGTATGCCTCCTTCTTTTTGGCCCAGATCTCCTCTGTCCAAACTGTGAATGGTGAGCTCCCCACTGGAGCCCTGTGCGGGACTGTTTTCTTAATCCCGCTCCCACTGGATTTCTGACCATTACCGCCCGCACCTGCAAGGTGCATGTTACACTCCCACCCACTCCCGCAATGCGCTTGTCAGCTCCCGCAAATATTCTGACCATTCAGACCCGCACACTAGAATTCAGTTGATTTTGTGTCTTCTCCCATCCCGCAGGGAAAACACACTATTTTACTGTGTACTGTTAATAATGGGATGCATACATGTCGGTAATAACAGAGCGAAATCACGTTCTATTGCATAATTACATCTTCCAGTGCAATAAGTACACCTATTCTAGGGCAAAATTAAACTGCATTTATTTGACTTATTATTTTAGTACCTATGTCAGGGGTGTCAAACTCCAGGCCTCGAAGGCCGCGGTGTCTGCAGGTATTTGTTGCAACAAATACCTGCAGACACTGCGGCCCTCGAGGCCTGGAGTTTGACACCCCTGACCTATGTTGTTTGTGTTGCGGAGGTTTTACATTACCTGGTGTCTTTTAACGCACTGATCAGGAGTAGCGCTCCTCTATTCTGTTTTCCTCCTCTGCATTCATACATGACACGTTGATGTACTATCAAAAATAGAGGTGGGGGAACGGCGATCTCCCGCGTCCCCCTCCCACTACACCCCTGATTGCCAGATCGAATCCCCGTGTAACCTCCGGATGGTCGGGTGTCCTACAGACACACTTGACCATGTCTGTGGGTGAGAACCCAGATGTGGGTGTGTATCCTGGTCCAGCGCCGTGTATGGAGAGAGTCTGACCATCCTTGATCTTGGCAACACGCGCTGTGATTGGCTGAGAGCCTGTCATGTGCTTGACGGGCGCCATGTTGCCTACCAACGTCGGGCTCTGTCATCATGACGTTTCAATGATTATTCCTGTGTTTTCGGCCCATTTCTCGCCGATCTGTAGCAGTTGAAGGAGAATTGGTGTGTTGTGTGGCTCGGGGTTGTTCCGTTCGGCTGGGACAAGGCCGTATGATGCACCAATTTCCACAGGATGCACAAAGGAGGGCAGTTTAGACCGTGAAGATTCGCAAGCTGGGCTGGTCCCCTTCAGCTTATTCGTACTTGTGCTTGGTGAGTTCATTTTAGTGTTTACGATTTTTCGATAAACTAACTTCCCTAGAGCAATCCAAGAGTCTGTAAGGTATTGCTGTGTGGAAATCAGTTGTATAGCACATCCAAGCCATGTAGAACCGTTGACAGAAATCAGGCAAATGTAAACAGTGTCATATGGAATGGATTGAGTGACAAGTCTGAGCCTGAGCCGAGGCAGTGTGTGGGTAGTGTTGAGATAAACTAGGCAAGAGCCCTGATACAAAACCGACGCTGCACTGGCTAAACCTCGAAACAGGTAGGCCTAATATTTCTCAAGTGTCCCTGATATTATCGGTCATTATCATTCACTAGTAGCCTCCTGAACGTTGCAAAATATGTAATACTGGTACTGATCACCAATTTACTCACCACACCAGTAGTTTAGTGGATAAAAACTAAAGTCTCTGGAGTAGATTATTTGGGTTGAAATCTACATGTATGCAGCAGAGGCCCCTGCTCAGTGCCTGCGACTGTGTTATGACCACTGGTGGGTTTCTTCCTGATCTCAGCACCTTCATCACATACTGAAAAAGTGAAACATGTTATTACCAGAGCCTCTGCCCCTGATCTGGTGTTAAACCACCTACTCTGACTACTGGTATGCAATGATAAAGAAAATGTCTTGTTCTCTGGAACTGGGATTGAAATGATGGAAAATCCATAATTTCGGAACCCTAAGTACTAGTACTGAACGATGTAGAATACATAAAGTGCCTCTCAAAATTATTTACGCAGTGGTGTGGCCTTAAAAGGCCAAACCCCTTTCTCAATAGCTTCAATATGTTGTCTAAATTTTTAATCTAATAAATTGTTTCCTCTAAATTGGGGTCAAAGTCTAGTAATAGAAATTAACAGAGTGATCCATGCATGGTACATAACACCCAAAAAACAGGGTAAGCTGTGAGCCACATTTTGCCATGTGACCAATTCATAAGGTGACAGACACAATAGTCGTGTTATATTCTTATTTAACAGTAGTCAAAAGTGAGGCAACTTTCGGTCAGTTATCTCATTAAGCTGGTCACATGACATAACAAGGCTCATAGCTTACCCTATTGTATTGAGTGCTTCAATCGTCCTCCTGATTTCTATTACTGCACTTTATCTGTGACCCCCCAACTTACAGGAACATGAATTTGTTAAAGAATTTAGACAACATTTTGACATTTCAGAAAGGATTTTGAGCCTTTCTGAGGCTGTCATTAGCATTTTAAGACTTGCATACCACTGCATAAATACTTTTGAGAGGCACTGTAATTTCTGGTGCGTACTGGTATTGAATGATGGAAAAGACAATGTCTGGTACTCTGACTACTGATCATGAGTGATGCAAAATACGTAATTTTTTTATACCCTGAATACTTGACTGAATGTTGAAAATTTCCAAATTAATAATACAATTTCATGCTCACTGATACAATATACATAATTTCTGGTATTCTTCATAACATGGAATGGTGCAAAATAAATTGCGCATCATTAAACCTTAAATTGTGTACAGACAATACTATAATCTCTTATTTCCACAATGGCATGTGCTATATGACTGGTAGAAAGTGTGACTGAGTTGTTGGGCTCAACTGGCCTGACTGATTATGTAATCTATCTTTGATGGTGAGGTATGAGCTGATAAGCAGTTCCCACCCCCGCCGTCAGAACATACAGCAACCCACTCCACAGTCCACATGCAATCCACAAACTGGGGGGGGGGGGCATGAGAAGCTGTTGGTTGTCTTCTGTCAACAATCAAAATCATATCTGAAATCTAGCTAGAGCTATTTCATTTCCTTGACATCTGTTACTCTTTATTTCTTTACAAGAAACACGAATTACTGTGGATTGAAATGAAAATGATTTTTTCGTTCTTAAAGATCCTCACTCTGTAGATCCTCACAGTGCAATATGATTCCCTATACAAATTTCATGGAAATCTATCAACATTTATTAAAAGTCATGGGTCTACCAGTCAGGTGCCAGCTGACCTACTTACACTGTTTGAATATCAGAAATATTAGAGCATGTCCAAAACAAGGTTCATCTACAAGTCCCTACACCAAATTTCCTGGAAATCCATCAATATTTGCCCAAGTTGTGGGGCTATGAAGCTCAACCAATCAGGTGCCACCTGACCTACTTAGACTGCTTGAATATCTTACATTTGAGAACATGTCAAAAACAAGGTTCATATGATTGTCTACACTAAATATCAAGGAAATCCAAGTATTGTAATGTTAGCTAAAAACTGCAACCAATCAGGTGCTGAGTGACCTACTTATGTTGACCTACTTTCACCCATTATCAAACTCGTTCGAGATATTGGCATAATGAATTCATGTTCCATGTTTCATAGAAATCCGTCACAATTTGTTGGAGTTATGACGTGGAAACCAAATCTAAAGCCTCGTGCTACTTGACTTACTTATGATGACCTAGTTTTGATTGAGAGATCATGAAGTGAGCGCGATTTTGAATAGCGCGCGCATGGGGCCCCCTACCAGTTGGTAGACAATATGGCGCCCGTGTAGCCAGTTGGCCAAACTCTCTCCATACACGGCGCTGTCCTGGTCGCTGCACTAGCTCCTCCTCTGGTCGGTCGGGGCGCCTGTTCGGGGGGGGGGGACTGGGGGGAATAGCGTGATCCTCCCACGCGCCACGTCCCCCTGGCGACACTCCTCACTGTCAGGTGAAAAGAAGCGGCTGGTGACTCCACGTGTATTAGAGGAGACATGTGGTAGTCTGCAGCCCTCCCGGGATCGGCAGAGGGGTTGGAGTAGCGACCGGGATAGCTCGGAAGAGTGGGGTAATTGGCCGGAAAAGCAAACACCTAGGAACATGATATTTGTAGAATGCTGTGCTTAAGTGGATTTGTGGTTTTTGCTGGTAATTCAGTTGAGACAGTCATCGGTGTACATTTTAAACATACACATTAATGTTATCTAATATATTTTCCATGTGTGTTGACTGTAATGTTTAATGTATGTTTAGGGCACAGCTAATGGGAATCCTAACAAATAAACGAATAATTTAAAAAAAAAAAACTCTCAGTTTCACTTCATCTTCAGGGTCTCGTGACTCATGTTAGGAAACAGCAAGTCGTGATTCAAAATTTCAATCACATTCCTTCAATAGATGTTACTGTCACATATCGAGGGGCCCTGTAGGGCCCACCGTTATATACACTACCGTTCAAAAGTTTGGGATCACCCAAACAATTGCGTGTTTTCCATGAAAAGTCACACTTATTCACCACCATATGTTGTGAAATGAATAGAAAATAGAGTCAAGACATTGACAAGGTTAGAAATAATGATTTGTATTTGAAATAAGATTTTTTTTACATCAAACTTTGCTTTCGTCAAAGAATCCTCCATTTGCAGCAATTACAGCATTGCAGACCTTTGGCATTCTAGCTGTTAATTTGTTGAGGTAATGTGGAGAAATTGCACCCCACGCTTCCAGAAGCAGCTCCCACAAGTTGGATTGGTTGGATGGGCACTTCTTTGAGCAGATTGAGTTTCTGGAGCATCACATTTGTGGGGTCAATTAAACGCTCAAAATGGCCAGAAAAAGAGAACTTTCATCTGAAACTCGACAGTCTATTCTTGTTCTTAGAAATGAAGGCTATTCCATGCGAGAAATTGCTAAGAAATTGAAGATTTCCTACACCGGTGTGTACTACTCCCTTCAGAGGACAGCACAAACAGGCTCTAACAGGTACTATTTAATGAAGATGCCAGTTGGGGACCTGTGAGGCGTCTGTTTCTCAAACTAGAGACTCTAATGTACTTATCTTCTTGCTCAGTTGTGCAACGCGGCCTCCCACTTCTTTTTCTACTCTGGTTAGAGCCTGTTTGTGCTGTCCTCTGAAGGGAGTAGTACACACCGGTGTAGGAAATCTTCAATTTCTTAGCAATTTCTCGCATGGAATAGCCTTCATTTCTAAGAACAAGAATAGACTGTCGAGTTTCAGATGAAAGTTCTCTTTTTCTGGCCATTTTGAGCGTTTAATTGACCCCACAAATGTGATGCTCCAGAAACTCAATCTGCTCAAAGAAGTGCCCATCCAACCAATCCAACTTGTGGGAGCTGCTTCTGGAAGCGTGGGGTGCAATTTCTCCAGATTACCTCAACAAATTAACAGCTAGAATGCCAAAGGTCTGCAATGCTGTAATTGCTGCAAATGGAGGATTCTTTGACGAAAGCAAAGTTTGATGTAAAAAAAATCTTATTTCAAATACAAATCATTATTTCTAACCTTGTCAATGTCTTGACTCTATTTTCTATTCATTTCACAACATATGGTGGTGAATAAGTGTGACTTTTCATGGAAAACACAAAATTGTTTGGGTGATCCCAAACTTTTGAACGGTAGTGTATGATAGATAGGCCATGTTTTTTTTTAAATTCATTTTTCAAATGATACAGAAATCTGAGAGTTGACATAAATACACAAGTCCCGGGAGTGACTTACGAGTCAGTCCTATATGTCGTCGTGATGTAACTTTGAGCACCGACTATAATTCAGTTTATCCTGTTCATTCATATTTGACTTCACAAAACTTATTTATGTCTCATTGTTGTTCTTCTTCTCTGTCCATCTCATATTTATGCAGTTCATACTAACTGACAATTATTTTCGAGTTTTCAAAAAGAAATGAAGCAAAACAGTAGGAACCCTGAACTTCAAACTTAAAGAATACATTTTCCAATCCTTTATATTTTCTATAAAAACAAAAACATGCACAATTGCTAGAGAAGTTCCCCAGTTTAAGATTTTATTGAGAAATGATCACACCGACAAAAGATAAAAAATGTTGATGAAACAAAATACATACATTCCAATAGCCCACTAAATTTATTGTCCTAGTTTGTTTGGTCTCATGAGGTTGGTCACACAGTGACATACATTCATTAGTTATCAACTGACCTGTGTAAGTGCGCTATGACTTGCATGTAAAGAACAAATAAATAAAACATAAATATGTAAAATACATAAGAAAACCAGTATTCAAAAATAAACCGAAAAACAAATGATAGGGGGGCGTCCAGGTAGCGTAGCGGTCTATTCCGTTGCCTACCAACACGGGGATCTCTGGTTCAAAGCCCCGTGTTACCTCCGGCTTGATTGGGCGTCCCCACAGACACAATTGGCCGTGTCTGCGGGTGGTAAGCCAGATGTGGGTATGTGTCCTGGTCGCTGCACTGGCACCTCCTCTGTTCGGTCGGGGCGCCTGTTCAGGGAGGAGGGGGAACTGGAGGGACTAACGTGATCCTCCCACGCGCTACGTCATCCTGGCGAAACTCCTCACTGTCAGGTGAAAAGAAGCGGCTGGCGACTCCACATGTATCGGAGGAGGCATGTGGTAGTCTGCAGCCCTCCCCGAAGAGGCAGAGTGGGTGGAGCAGTGACCGGGACGGCTCGGAAGAGTGGGGTAATTGGACGGGTACAATTGGGGAGAAAAAGGGGGAAATATCGAGGAAAAACAAAAACAAATGATAGGGTAAATATTGAGACATATTAGTGCAGTGGAATAATCAACAGGGGGGGGGAGTGTGCACCCCAGACCAACACACTTTTGCAGCTTACGACAGTAATATACTGTAACGATCACGGATGAATAGGCTCGGTAGCCCTTGGTTAACGGGTCGGACTCTTTAGTCGAGCGGTTAGCGAAGTCGCCCGGGGTGCAGGCGATACGAGTTCGCGTTCCGGCTGTGACGGTCCCCTCCATCGGATGCGCTTCCCGAAGGAGGGGAGGCAATGTAGCGAATTCGGGGGGGCAACCACAGGAACCGCCGCAGCCGGGACGCGAACCCGTATCTCCCGCACCGCGGGAGACATCGCTAACCGCTCGACTAAAGGGTCCGACCCGTTAGCCAAGGGCTACCGAGCCTATTCATCCGTGATCGTTACAATACATTATAACTGCTAAATTTAGCAAAGGAAAATGGCAGTAACATAACTTATGCGACCAATGCTTTATGTACTGCATTGTTCCGTAAAAAAGTACTCCTTCATGAAATTTATCGGAGAAACAACGAGAACAAATGTGAATAAAGGATAACAATTTCAGCCTAGCGTGTGGGTGAATTGTATACTTTTGTATACACCCCACACACACACAGACACACACACACACACACACACGCAAACACACACAAAAGCTCAATCATCAATCAATCAATCAAGTTGCATTTTATGTAGCACTTTTCTAGCTGCAACAGCCACTTAAAGCGCTTTACATTTCTGGTCAAATCTGAATTTCAGACACCTGTTATAATAGGACACAATCACAGTCTCTTATACTGAGAACAGGGAATTTCAGTATAAAAATGAAGGGAAGACTGTTATCTACATTCATTGATTTACGGTGCTTAACTGTAGGTGAGAGGATAGAGATTCATCAGCAGTGGAGCAATAGCTCGCATCCACGCTGACATGCTGTTCAGCTATAAACTGGCATTAGCATATGCGCAATAGCAAACAAGTACACGTGCGAGTTGTCTCTTTCAAACGAGATTGTCGACTATATTTCTTTGTTTGGGGTGGACCGCTAATCTCACTGTAAAATCACAGGGGGACTAAAGTGCATTAATAATAAGATGAAATTTGCCTTCTTATCTTCCACCAACATAGTTATATGCTAAACTAAACTAGTTACAGACAGAATTTGAAATTGATGCCTGTCTATAAGGGAAGCGGAAGCCTGCACGTGTACTTTCGGCGTGGGACCAGCTCGAGGCAGTCAGGAATTGCTGTTTCACAACTCATGAAACAATGTTTTTTCACAACTCATGAAACAATGTTTTAAACTGTGCACGGAAGACAACAACAAATCAATGAGAACTGAAACAATTAGAATTTCCACTGTATATTTTTGCTTATCGATAGGATTTTAGGCTTAATTAAGGTTAGGCTTTTTTTCCTGCAAGCCTTGAACTAACCTGATTCCCCCATTGTCACTTCGAGCTAGGTGATGGGTTCACTAAATGGTCTAGAGGCAGTCCTTTTGGCAGAAACACATTCAGATGTGAGCATCTTCGCATCTACACAGGAGATGACTTGGACAGGAAAATGATGCCCATGTTTGTTGCGGAGGACGTGGTGTCAATCTCTGCCGCTGGGTTGATGGTGACCGTTAGGGTGTCGCTGGCGGCTAGCTCTTCCACCCTGCCCAGGAAGCCTGTGCTGTATTTGCCGGACGTAGTGCCCTGTAGCAGGACTTTGCCGTTCTTGCTGAGGCTCACCTTGTGATCCCCTCTGCTGTGATTCTGCACTGTCACCAGAAGACACAGGAAGTAATAACCGTACTGTTTTACAGTCATGTTTTTTCCCACGGAGATCAGGGATTCGTCCTCACTCTTCATTTTCCACTCGATATATTTTGTGTTACCTGTGGTTGACATATGTAAAGTTTGCATTAGCTACGAATTATCTGGCATTGCCATCCTTTCTGTGAGTAGTCCTCTCTGAATTCCCCGTAATAGACTTTAACCTTTACATAAAGGAAATGTGCTTCGGCTTGCCGGAAATTCGTGGGGAACTTACATCTGTCCCCTTTCCCGGTGTTTCCCCTCTCCTCATCTCTTTGTTTTATGTCTTGCTAACATTTTGTTGTCACGTCTTGACTGCTGCTGCGAGTGCTGTTTTTTTTATTGTTAAGTGACCTTGAGTTGTGGAAAACCAATGACAATTATTATTTTAGATGCTTAAGGCTGTTTCGTCTTAACCACAAACCCGCTGCATTCATTGCACCGTGTGCAGAAGCTTATTAAAGATGGCCTAAGTGATCGCTTCAACTTAAAGGATAACGTCCATTTTTTTTAACCTCATTAAAATGTTGTCAGGCAACATTCATAGCCGTACAAACAAAAACTTCACTAATGGCTTCGGTATTGAGAAACTTATCACTTTGTTGAATCTTTACGATGGGCTTCAACAGTCCAATGGGGATGTGCTCAAATATCGTACCGTTTTTGCCGGGTTGGGGACACACATAGTTATGCCACGTGGGGGGGGGGTGCGACTGACTTTGTACCCTACAGATTCAAAACACGTACTGGCAAGGCAACCTGTTAATACTCAGCAGCTGTTTTATGGAATAAACCACCCAAAGTCATGAAGGAAATTGACGGAGTGCGCAGGTTCAAAACCACTATAAGAATGTGGTGAAGGAACAGGTTAAAGTGTTATCTCATATTTATTGTCTAATATCATTTTTTCCCTTGTGTTGTATATAGTGTCTCTGTTCTTATAAGCTGTAGTATTTTTGAATGTATAAGCTGTCAAGTTTGTCATTTGCTGGGCGTCTGGGTGGCGTAGCGGTCTATTCCGTTGCCTCCCAACACGGGGATTCCGGTTTGAATCCCCGTGTTACCTCCGGCTTGATCGAGCAGCCCGACAGACACAATTGGCCGTGTCTGTGGGTGGGAAGCCGGATGTCGGTATGTGTCCTGGTCGCTGCACTGGCGCCTCCTTTGGTCGGTTGGGGCGCCTGTTCGGGGGGAGGGGGAACTGCGGGGAATAGCATGATGCTCCCACGCGCTACGTCCCCCTGGCGAAACACCTCGCTGTCAGGTGGAAAGAAGCGGCTGGCGACTCCACATGTATCAGAGGAGGCATGTGATAGTCTGCAGACCTCCCCGGATCGGCAGAGTGGGTGGAGCAGCCACCGGGAGGGCTCGGAAGAGTGGGGTAATTGGCCGGATACAATAGGGAAAATCGGGGAAAAAAAGTCTGTCATTTGCTGACGACTATCCTTTTACCCCCTTCCATTAAAGACCACCGTGGAAATAAGCATACTAGCTTTCTTGTGTTATCCTTGACAGTTTCTCAAAATCGTACATGCAGTCAACAGCCTGTATCGATTTTTTATTGTTCGCTCAATCACTCACTCAATCAATCAATCAAGGCCAAAGAGAAAACCGAGTCAAGCTTTGCTTATCCTCCATACGCAAGAAGAAGATTGCGCACCCCAGCTCTACAGGTTATAGGCCCAGGCAGAGTTGGATACAAGCTAGCATTCCGGAAGAAGTTTAACGCGAAGTATTACGCGGAACTTCTGCAGGCTATGTGGACCATCTTGGAGATAAGTGAGCGTTTATATCAAAGATTTTCTTAATCTGTGTTTATATTCTCGGAAGAAGTTTTACGCGACGTATTATGCGTTAGCCAATGGAGCTAATAAGCTAGCTTAGCAAAAAAAAAGTATAGCAAGCTAGTAGGCCACGGTAAAATTAGTGCGTTAGCAAAATGGTAAGCAGAGCAACAGGAGTCCTGGCACCGCAGCTTTTGTTTGACGGATCCGAAGATAAGCATGACCTTTGGGAAACAAGATTCCTAGGCTGCTGACATACTCTGGAGCTAAAAGAGACTGTTTTACGTGAGCCCACCGGCGCTAGCAAAGAACAGCTAGCTGAAGATGCTGATTGCTATGCTGAGCTAATAAGACTGATAGATGATAAAAGCCTATCGCTGATAAGACGTGAAGCCACTGATGATGGCAGGAAGGCTCTGAGAATACTGAAAGAACATTATTCCGGAAAAAGCAAGCCGCGGATAATACATTTGTACATGTCATTTACCAAGCTGCACATGACAGACAACGAGAGTGTTACCGACTAACTAGAAAAATGCTTTTTCACAGAAAAGGCGTGTCAATGCTGAGCTGCTGGAAGAAATCGCAAAAGCATTGCTGAAAATGGATAAATAGGAAAAGTCAGAAAGTCACTAGCCTACCTGAAATAGCTGGAAACTGAAATGTGAAATGGCTGAATATTTTAAAAGTTTTAAAGGTATAAAAAACTGAAAAATTTGCCATGATGTGCTAAATACATAAATAGCTTGATTGTTGAATGGTTTCTGTAGTTTAAAGTATGAGAAAGTGGAAGTGGTGCAAAGATTTCAAAGTGCTCCCAGTCCCATTACAAACACATACAACAAGGCTGTAACAAAACTTGCAAGCATTTGCAGCAGGGGTTTATGTATAGAAAAGGTGTGAATAGTCTGAAATATGTGACCCCCGTTGGTAAGAGTCCCCAAGTAGGCCTAGGTCATTGAAATGCAAAACCTGACCTGAACATTATTCTTCTAAAAGAAGAAAAAAGAGCTACAGTACATTAGAAGAAATGGCCTTTGTTTGTTATGAGAGGAGGGGTAGAATGAGAGGAGGAGTGGTAGAATGAGAGGAGGAGGGGTTGAATGAGAGGAGGGGTAGTGATGAGAGGAAGAGTGATGAGAGGAAGGGTAGTGATGAAGATGAAGAGTAGCGATGAAGAGGAAGGGTAGTGATGAAGATGAAGAGTAGTGATAAAGAGGAAGGGTAGGAAGGAGGGTAAGAAGGTTGTAGGAAGGTAGGATAGCAGGAAGGTTGTAGGAAGGAAGGTAAGAAGGTTGTAGGAAGGTTGTAGAAAGGAAGGAAGGTAGGTAGGAAGATTGTAGGAAGGTAGGAAGGCAGGAAGGTTGTGGGAAGGAAGGTATGAAGGAAGGTAACAAGGTTGTAGGAAGGAAGGAAGGTAGGAAGGTTGTAGGGAGGAAGGAAGGTAGGAAGGTTGAAGAGGGAGGAAGAGCAGTTAAGAAGTGGCAGAAGCTGATCAAATCTACCAGGTGTTGAGAGTTGACAGTAATTAGGCTGGCAGTTGAGTTTCAAATTGATATGTGATGTCACAATAGGACTGAAAATTCTAACAGGCAAAGTGTATGGCAGAATTGCTAAATTTTAGAGCTGAATTGTTCAAAAATATAAAATATTTTCAAAATCTGAATAGGATTCTGAAAGAGCTGAATGTCCTGAACTGTTTAAGCTTTAAATGGGGTTTCTAGCTCAAAAAATGAAGGAGGAGATACAGTTCAAAGGTGATGAGGGTTTCAACCTTTCCCCATAGACTTCCATTGTTTTGAAAAAGTAGAAAGAGCTTAATATGTCTAAAAGTATAAAAGATTTCAAAAAACCGAAATGTGAGCCTTAATGGGCTTAAAGACATGAACATTTTGATACCCGAATGGTTTCAGTGGCTAAAAGTATGATGGAGTAAAAGAGGTGAAAAGGTTGCAAAAGTCCCCCATTGATTCCCATTCAAAAAATGGCTGAAAAAAGTTGAATATTTCAAAAAGTTCAAAAGGTATGAAACATTTGAAAGGGGGGCACTAATGTCCTTAATGAGTTGAACATTTTGATAGTTGAATGGTTTCAGTAGCTAAAAGTATGAAGGAGCTACAACGTGTCAAAAAATGGGCGGAAGAAAAATAAAGAACTGCAAAGCACACTAATAATAAGGGCGGAGATGGAGAACCTCGTTACGGCTCTGAGAGATGCAGGTGAGACCATGAGTGATGGACTGACCGTAGCCATGATACTAGGCGGGCTACCAGACTCCTCTAAGCAGCTAGCCATCCACATAACGCAAAATTAAAATAACTTTATGTTCGGGTGTATGAAGCAGAGAAAATTAATACGACAGGATCTACAGATAATGTGATGAAGACGTGCAAGGCAAGGCCGAGGCCCCACCAAGACTCACGCTAGCAACAGAAAAGATGAAGATGCCAACGTGACGTGTTACAAGTGTGGAGCAAAAATAATACACACCAAGAATCCCTGTGCAAGAAAAAGGGTGAACAAGATGGTGTCAGAAAAGTCGCGGAGGAACAAAATAGCGACCAATACCATCTCTTCAAGCCAAGCACACAAAGAACGAGAGACCACCAGACAACGTGAAGATGAAAGGCATCATGATGGATGCAGGAACAACATACCACATCGTGAACGACATCGGAAAGTTTAAAAGCTTTGATGACTCATTCCAGCCTGAGGCCCATTCAGTGGAGTTAGCCGATGGGACCAAGTGCAGTGGAATAGCACAACGAAGAGGAACGGTGATGATATGTCTACTAGACAGTGCCGGACAACAGCACAGAGCACATGTCTGTGAATGTTCTCATTCATCCAGGTCATGGTTATCCAAAGGAGTTGAATCAAGTGCAACTGGACTTGGTATATATCCGTGAAGACGTTTCGCCTCTCATCCAAGAGGCACGAACTGAGGAAGCCTCTTAGATGAGAGGCGAAACGTCTTCATGGATATATACCAAGTCCACTTGCACTTGATTCAACTCCTTTGGAGCACAGCTACGGGATACACTATACATGCCTTCATACCCACATGACATCTTTTCAGTGGCAAGAGCAACAAACAGAGGGGCGACAATCACTTTCAAGAAAGGGGACAGTAGCATGGTTACCAAGGACGATAGCAGGTTTGACATCCACGAGAGTGGAAATTTGTATTACTTGCCAACTGTTGAGGAGAGTGTTGACCAATGTAAAGGGTGTCATGACATGCAAACTTGGCATGACATTTTGGGTCATTGTAACTACGAAGACGTACAAAAGTTATAAGGTGTAGTGAAAGGCATGGAGATAAAAGGAAGTGCAGTCAGACCAGATCAGTTATGTGAAGTGTGTACACAGGGCAAATTCACCCAGACGAGAAATAGGGAGCCAAACAGAAAGGCTAAGAAACCCTTAGAACTAGTCCATATTGACTTGGCCAGTCCCATACCAACACCGAGCATAGAAGGGTACAGATATGCACAGTCTTTTACAGATGACTACTCAGGTACCGTGTTGGTGTATTTTCTAAGGTCCAAGAATGATACAGTGCAAGCCACAGAAAGGTTCTTAGCAGACATAGCACCTTACGGAGAAGTCAAGTGTATCCGTTCAGATAACGGCACTGAGTTTACAAGCTGAGACTTACAGGCACTGTTAACCAAGAATGGGGTGAATAGGATTAGACACGAGACGTCTGCACCCTATTCACCCCACCAAAATGGCACAGCAGAGAGAGGTTGGCGAACTCTCTATGATATGAGCAGATGCTCACTGATAGAAAGGGAGTTACCAGATAAGCTATGGAACTACGCTATGCAGACAGCAGCTTACATGAGGAACAGGTGCTACAGCAGGCCCACAAAGAAATTGCCATATGATCTGTTCACAGGCAAGGAACCAAACATATCCAAACTGCAGAAATTTAGATCAATATGTTTTGCTAACAAGCAAGAGAAAAGGAAGCTAGACTCTAGGTGCGAGCAAGGTGTTTTCGTTGGCTACGATAAAAACAGCCCAGCTTATCTAGTGTACTATCCAGACACAGACAGGGTCCAAAAGCACGGGTTATTGAAGTTCACAACCAAGACAGCCAAAGAAAAGGAAACACAAACACCTGAGTCATACATTGAATATGGTGATAGGAATGTACATCCTAGGGTCAATGACGGCGAAGAAAAAATTGTTGATGAAAATGTGGAAAATGTACCAGGTCAGGGTGTTCAGAGTGGAGTTTCTGGAACTTTACCTGAACAGACTGAAAGCACACAGCCAGGCAAAGTCACTGAGACTGTAATCAGGAGGAACCCACTGCAAACCAAGAGGAGACCAGCTCACCTACAAGAATTCGAGATTGAGGATACAGAGGACAAACTGCAAACATGCGTGGACTCTTATAATAGAGGAGTATGCGACATTCCTCAAACCTACCAGGACGCCATAGCGTCAACCAAATCAAGGCAGTGGAAAAAGGCCATGAATGAGGAGATGTGATCCCTGGAGGAGAACGAGACCTTCAGCCTCACCCAGTTGCCACCAGGTAAACAGGCAGTGTGTGTGTGGGGGGGGGTAGATGGGTCTACGCACTCAAGAGTGACATTGATGGATCAGATAAATACAATGCAAGATTCGTAGCAAAAGGCTACAGTCAGAAACCAGGAACTGACTACGAGGAGACATTCTCACTCACAGCTGATATGACAAGTGTAAGAGTGGTCATGCAGAAGGCAGCGCAGGAGAACCTAGTCTTGCACCAGATGGACGTATTGCATGCACCAATTGACTGTGAAATCTATATAGAGCAACCAGAAGGTTATGAGAAAAAGTCAGAAACGTGTGAAAAGCTAATATGCAAGCTGCAGAAATCTCTCTATGGTCTAAAGCAGTCAGGCAGAAACTGGAATGCTATGTTACATACATGTTTGAGTGAAAATGGTTTTGTACAGAATCCCGCTGATCACTGTGTGTATACAAGAGAAAAACATAACGAAAAGGTAATCTTGATAATATGGGTTGACTATCTGACCATAGCAGCTAGCGACGAGGGTGTACTGAAAAGTGTAAAGGGGATGCTCACTGAAAGGTTCAAAATGAAAGACCTGGGAAAATTGAAACATTTCTTGGGGATAGATTTTGAGCAAGCAGAAGGTCAAGTTAAAATGTCACAGAAGCGATATGTGAGCAAAATACTGGAGAGATTTGAAATGCAGGATTGCAGGTCCAGAGAGACTCCATGTGAGCCAAAACTTGAGTACTCAGAAAATGCTGAAAAAATGAAAGAGCCAAGAAAGTATAGAGTGGCAGTGGGAAGTTTAATTTACTTGTCCACATGCACTCGACCAGATGTAAGTTTCGTGGTCAGTAAACTATCTCAGCACTTTGCTAAACCAACAGAAGAACACTGGAACACTAAAACGCATGCTCAGATACCTCAAAGGTACAGCAGAACAGGAGTTATACTTCAAGAGAAATGACACAGAGAGACTAGGTCTAAGAGTGTACAGTGATGCTGACTGGGCATCAGATGTAACAGACAGATTAGTACATCAGGATATTGTGTCAGTCTAAGGGAAGGAAACTCTTTGATCTCATGGAAGACAAGAAAACAACCGGCAGTAGCACTACTTGTGAAGCAGAGTACATGTCCTTTGCATCAGCCATACAGGAATGTATCTACCTAGAGCAGCTACTCAGACGTATAGACAAATACCAATATGCGCAAACAAAGGTGTACGAAGACAACCAAGGTACTATAGCCCTAGCCAGAAACCCAGTAAACAGGCAGAGGTGCAAGCACATTGATATTAAATACCACTTCATAAGGGAAACTGTAAATAATGGAAAGGTAATCTTGGAATACTGTCCTACTGAGCAAACGATCGCTGACGTAATGACAAAGCCAGCCACCAAGCTAAAGCGAAAGAGGTTTGCTCAAGACACGTGTAGCACTTAGAAGTGCAAAGAGTGCGTTCTAGTTGTCAAGGTAAAGAAGAAGCCTCATGTTTTGTTGTTTTGTTTTCCAGGTAACCTAGTGAGCTAAGAGCGAGTGTCAAGTGTTGTTATTTGATGGCGCCCTTACTCATTGTATTACGGTACCAGCCGTATTATTGCTTTACGGTACATTCAGATGTGACGTCGCCACGTTCTCTGTGTGCGACAGTGTGTTGTAAACTGGTTGTAAGAGTCAGCAACAGAGAGCCAAGACCTGCTGTATTTGCCTAAATAAATATGCCTAACTTTAAAGGCTAAAGAGAAAACCGAGTCAAGCTTTGCTTATCCTCCATGCGCAAGAAGAAGATTGCGCACCCCAGCTCAACACACGATACACCCCCCCCCGAAAACCGGAAGCTCACAGCACAGTCACACATGCATCTTTATTAACTTTACGTATATTCAGATTATGTTGAGAATACGGACAAAATCCGATTTCATTTGCTTCTACTTCTTGCAGTTGCACTCCATCACCTGCAAACATCCACACTCGTAAGAACAGGAAGTCCTGTAGCACGACAGTCCTGCAGCTTTTAACTCCAGTGAGGTACTTCCGTGAGAGCAAGGAAAGCACATTTTTGGACGTGCGAAACACAGTCATTTAAACTTCTAGAAAGCATAGTTTGTGACTGTTGTTTTGAATGGGACATATAACGTGCGTGACTGGACTATGACCTTCCCAGTTGGGAAAGGGAGCGGTGTCGTGTTTTTTGAAGGTTTAAACTATTAACTACTGTCTTGAACACCAGCGATCAGTGAAGTCTCTGATGAACAATGTTTTAACGAAGTCTGGGTTAAAAAAAAAAGTGAATCTATCTGTTAAGACTCCTTGTAACTACAATCATTTTATCGTTTATTCGGATTAGCAAAACAGCAAAGTATTTTTGGAGAGATGGTTATACCTGGAGCGGCCTCAGCAGTAAGCATCTTGCCCAAGACGAGCCCAGAGTCCTGCTTACCAGGCTGTGGAAACAGAGGGAGACTGGTTAATCTTGAATCTATCAACTATGGAAATGTTAACTCCAGTTTATAGTATGGTTCCCACAGTGATATGCATATCCTTTCTGTGTAGAGGTAGGAAAAAATCACCTTCCCATTTCATTGCCCAATATGCAACTCTAACAGAAAGTGAAAGAAAACTGGCAATGTTTTTTGTTTCCAAGGGAGGAAAACGAGGAACGAAAATAGTTTACAAAAAGAAGTTCAGGCATTTCTCTGAATGTGGTCATAAGCAAATGATGTCATGATACTTATTCCAGGAGGCGAGGAAGATGGGGAGACTGTCAGATGGGGGCAATGAGTAACACAGACACTTGTTTGATATCTCTGCACAAAAGGATTTTCATGAATGGAATGACTTGATCATAAGTTTCACCATTACACACACACACACACACACACACACACACACATACACACACAAATCACAAAATCTTTGATACACAAAACTGTAAAGACAGACTTGAGTGGGACCTTGACATTCACATCACCGAGGAGGCTAGTGATCACTCTATTGGGCCATATAGGACAACGGGACGAGTTCACATGGTGGACCTGTGGTCCGCTTACTCTGTCTGTGGTTTGTGCTCTGGGTTGTGGCGTTATGTCCCTCTCTCTCTGAGACTGGAGAAGGAAACAGAAACACAAAATCTGGTTTTTATCAAAGTATGAAGAGCGTTTCATAATGCCGTCGTTGTTTTTTTGCAACTAAGAACAGTAGTGCAGCCCTGCTGCCGCAAAAGGTGACAGCCGAGAGATTGCAGGTGAACTTAACTGCAGGTGTGCCGGTAGGCGAAATATGATTAGAAATACCGTTTGAGTCCTTTTGAAGAAATAAGCTTGTTAAATCTGAATTTTATTGTCTGCAAAGTTTAGTTAGGAGAATATTTGGAGGGTTTATCATTTTATCCTTTTTTTTTTGCATTGCAGTCCTCCACCACAGACTTGCATGAATTTAACAGACAAGCTCTTTTTTTTTTTTTCAATTAGGAGAAAAGCAAACGCCATGACGGGTGTGTCTCGCATCCAGCTATAAACCACAGCCTACGTCTCTTCCTTTGGCTGCACTGCTACTGAAACCACCACAAAGGGCAGATGTACTGCACAGGTGTTCCCACAGCAGATTTATACAGCAATATTGACAAACAACCAGTCAAATACTAAGAATCGGCATACATGACTCACTCACACATGTGAGCGCTCGCGCGCGCGCACACGCACACACACACACAATAATTTTCCTCTGCTGTGCAACTTCATCCACATGTAGTAGGTGAAGATACAACACATGCAATAATTAACACACACTTTTCACTGGTTGCCAAAATAAAGCAAAACATAATTAAAGGGACAGTTCACCCCAAAATTAAAAAAAGACATGTTTTTCCTCTTACCCGTAGAGCCATTTATCCATCTAGATTGTTTTGGTGATTTTTGGAGATATCGGCCATAGGGATTTCCGCCTTCTCTCGAATACAATGGAACCGGATGAAACTCGGCTTGTGTTGCTCAAAGCGGCAAAAAAAAAAAATTAATAATAAAAAAAACATTTGAAAAACTCAACAGCAATGTGTCTTTCCAGAAATCATGACCCGGTTACTCAAGATAATCCACACACCTCGTTGTGAGCAGATTCATGTAGGTGCAGTTCGGTCTAAGAAAATAGTTCCCACATACGGCCGATATTTCCAAAACTCAGCAGCTCACACCAAAACGATCTAGATGGATCAATGGCGTTAAAGGTAAGAGGGAAAACTTGTATTTTTGATTTTGGGGTGAACTTTCCCTTTAAGCAAATAAAGAGTGAATGTGTCAAGACACAACTCTGTCGTGCAGGGTCAGTTGCATTTACACAATTCCAAAAGTCAATCTAATCGAAACGAGCACCGCAGAATCTAAGGGAGTCTCACCTGACCGTGATTTCCAGTCGTCAAGTAGAAGGTGATGAACGCAACTTGGCTGATGGTGAGAACCAGGGTCCATATCAGGAGGAACTGTACCAACTGACGCTCAATAGACTGTGGCATCGTCAGACCCAAGACGGCAGAGACGGACGGGCCGACACCCAGAAAGTAAGGTATAATAAGATAGAGAAAGAGAGGGGTGAAGTGTGTGCATGTGCATGTGCATGTGTGCATGCATGCGTGTGAGGGGGGAGGGGGGTCGTAGAGCTGCAGACAGTCTTGGCCCTTTTAGTTTCCTCTGATGTGCAACCTGCGTGCCTCGTGTTGTTTCCTGAGCACAGTGTATGTGCGTGTATGTGTGATAAGGACGTGCTGGCGTCTTAGATGAGCTGCTGCACACTGAGCTCCTGCAAAAGCAAAAGAAGAAGAAGAAGAAGAAGAGGTGACCGGTGACTTCGTACTTTCCCCTCCTCTTGTTAGTGAAAGCGAATGCAGCAGGCCGGGTGAAGAGTCCCTACAACGTGGGGGCTGGCCCTCTTCGCCTTGCTTACCACAGCTTGCAGAGAAAGAAGGAACAAGACTTGCAAGGAGGGAGCAAAAGAAGGAAGACAGACATGAGTTCATATGAATCACCCGCTTCCTCCTTCTATTAAAGCGTTCAGACTCCTCGTGTGAGGCACCTTTCATTTGGCTGATGAGATGAAGTCTGTGGGATGACTTCCATTTTTTTGACGAAGGTCCTTTACCAACGGAACTGCTCTTACCGTTTCCTCATTTTCTCAACTTTTCCACAGTGCTCCGACAGTGCTGAGTAAGACATAAGGAACACAAGATGCACAACTGGCAGATGCATGTATAGTCAACGTTTACTTTTTCTGGTTTGTTTTTTCAACACAATATGTGATATGCGCAATTTGCTACATCAGTAACACAACAGCAAAACAGTGATGTCATGGAGTCGTGCCTAGATCATTTTGAATGTGAATGTGAAATGGTATCTTAAATATGATGAAACTGTAACTATGAATATCTCCTGGAGGAGTAATTTTAACTCCACTTTGGGCAGTATGTAGTACACACCTTGGATACATGAAGACAATTAAACAACCATGAACAAATGTGGATGTACGATTCAACAACTTAGTCAGTGTAATGTTTTTGAGGTTTTTCTTGCCTTTCTCATTCCTTTTCGGTGGAAAATTGTAGCAATGACTGATTATTCGTAGAGTCACAATGGTGGGAAAAACAGCTGGAAAGTGCGTCAAACAAAAAGGGACTATATATTATGTGCAAGAAAAAAAAATCAAACTTCCCAGCTAGGAAGGCAACAACTTTATTGTAAACATCATGACTTTTTTTAACTATTTGGAAACCAACAACCTTACGTACTAATACCTGATTCTGACCAAATACGTCCAGCAGCTTGGCTTTCCGAGATGACACCCTTTAACGAAACCTTCTCTATAAATGAGAGGGTCAGGACTTCGACTTCAACGTTGCCATATAATCAGTCATGCGGTGGTGCACAAATAGGTAGCTGAACTGTGATCTTCAGTCAGTGATCATCATTTGGCAACCCACAACTAATATGGGCAATATTTTCAGAGAAGTGTTGATTTTCCTGTTGAAGTACACCATTCTCTATAGCTGACATCAGTTTGACTCCCTTTACTTTGATTTTTGATTTTGATTTTTACTTTGATGATATAAATCTTCATGACATGAACCAGGAGATTCATGTCATGAAGATTTATGTCAGCCCTGCAGGAAAGTGGGTTTGGGTAAACTGCATTAAGGTACATTTTACCCTCCACTACTACCACTACCACTACTACTACTATTACTACTACTGCTACCGCTCATCATCATCAACGGTCACTCGGGGTTGAGTATGACTGTCCTCCCTCTGGGTTCTTCTGGGTCCTCAGGTGGGTGTAGAGGCCGATCCTGGAGCCGCATAATGGGAGGACGCCTGTGCATGACAGCTTTTTACATGGAGTGGCCGATGCACCTGCAGTCACCACACAGTCCTTAGCAGGGGTTGGCCAGAGTCCAGTGGTATGGAGAATCAAGATGATTGGGGACCACCCTCTGTTGCAGCCTTCATCCGCCTTCACTGCCATTGTGACCTGGAGACATCGTCCAACGGTTCCACCATTGAGGTCTTTGTTGGATCATGCTTCATCTGGAACCTCCCCCTTGACCTGTCCACCTTGGGTGACCCTACCAGGAGCCAAGCTCCGGGCGGCATAGCTCTTGGGATCACTGGTACATGCAAGCCTCTCCACCAGCAAGTTGGCAATCCAGAAGACTACTACTACTACTACTACCACCACCACTACTACTACTACTACTACTACTACTACCACCTCCACCACTACAACCACCACTATAACTACTACTACTACTACTACTACTACTGCTACTACTACTACTTTTGGCTGTTCCCGTTAGGGGTTGCCACATCTTCTTCTGTCACATCAGCCACGTCCTCTTTCACCACACCCACAAACCTCCTCTTTGGCCTTCCTCTTTTCCTCTTCTCTGGCAGCTCCATATTCAGCGTCCTTCTCCCAATATACCCAGCAGCTCTCCTCCACACACGTCCAAAGCATTTCGGTCTTGTCTCTCTTGCTTTGTCTCCAAACTAGCCAAACTGAGCTGTTCCTCTAATATACTCGTTCCTAATCCTGTCCTTCTTCATCACTCCCAATGAAAATCTTGGCATCTTCAACTCTGCCACCTCCAGCTCCGCCTCCTGTCTTTTCGTCGGTGCCACTGTCTCCAAACCATATAACATAGCTGGTCTCACTACCATCTAACAAACATTCCCTTTCACTCTTGCTGGTACCGTTCAGTTACCCTCCACAATCTACTCCCGTATTTTCACAATGTGTGTCTGGTGTGTGGTGTGTGTCTGTGTGAGAGTCTATAAACGGCCAAACTAAAGCACTTGGGGCCTTGATTCTTTGTGGAGGTTATTGGGGATGATCAGGGGCACCTATAAAAAATAGCAGAACATTAAAATTATGCATAATTAATTATGCATAAATATGCATTTTTCTAAAATGGCTAAAAACCACTTTTCTCGGCATTTCAGATGATTCTGAGCATCTTTGATTTTTTTCACCTATAACTTTCTGGGACTTAGAAATGTTTTGGCATTATGCAAAATAAATGCATTTTGGCAAAAATGCACTTATGATCCTAATTTTTTTGGAGGTGGTAGGTATTGTTCCAGAGAGGACCAGAAAAATAGCAGAAAATTAAAATAATTGTAATAATTATGCATAATTATGCAAAATATGCATTTTCTAAGAATGGCTAAAAACCACTTTTCTCGGCATTTCAGATGATTCTGAGCATTTGGGGGGAGGGAGTTGGAGTGGGGGGGGGGTTAGGGGCAGGGGGAAGGCGGTTAGCTGGCAGGATGAAGAGGAGGGAGATTTAGATGGGTGGATAACCAAACCGCTACATTGTAGCGGGGATCTTCTAGTACTACTGTATATAATTACAAATCCAGATTATCACAAAGTATGCCACTGCATTGAGATGGTTTGAAGCCCATGATATGCGGCTGCATAAACAGCGGGATGTTTGCATTTTTGAAAACTCCCAACACCTTTTTCACTATATATTGAGGACATTCGATGTGACTTCTACTTTCTTAGCTTGAGGTTTACCAGGGGCAAGTTTCAGGGGAGCATAACAAGGCAGCTTTAGGTTTAGGTATTGCTCTTGGTATTTGTCATCAGTCAAACTAGTGGACTCAGAGTTTCAAGCACCACATGTGATGGGCTACACAGATGACTATGACGTGGTTTAGTGGCAAAATAACTGGCCACAAGTCCAGACTTGATCCATTCCATTTAAGGGAAGAGGATGTTTACCAGGGGTAACGCAGATTCGTTGGGTATTAGAAAATAATGGCAGATTCTGGCTCTATATTGAGGTTGGAATTGGGGAACTGAGAATAAGGATTTCCTGACTGTGCACTTTTGGGGCAACGGGAATATCGTATATGTGCTCATATTTAAAGCGTGACATGAGGCCTATGAAATATTTCCTGGCCTGTGTTGACGAACATCATAGAATAATAGAGAACAATAGAGGGAACTAGAAGCCAATTTGGCTAAGCAGTCTCCGTGACTTAGTTCTGCATTTTACCATAATGAAGCAATTTTGCAAGTGAACAACACATTTAAAAGCGTTGTTCGCGTTGTTTTGCATTTTCATCACAGAGTCCTACATCACATAAATAATTCATTCTTCAGCTCATTTTCAAGGCTGATCTTTTTTGTCAGCAAGTCAAAGGTCACTGCGTTACTATGGCAAATCCACTCATGGAAGGGAGGGTGGGAAAAACACCCACCCTCCCACATGGGATAATTTAGCTGATAATTAACGTTGCCACAGGGAACAAGTCGACCTTTGATTCGATGTGGTTATCGTGGAATGGGTTGGATGCATGTTCCAGTGGGGTAGCGGACAATGGACAGGCTTAGTGAGGGGACAGATTTCTCGCCCAAAAACTACCACATGGGTCGACAGCAATTAAGCGCTGACAGACTGCAATTTTCACTCAGCCAAAGATGACACACATGGGGCGCCCGGGTAGTGTAGCAGTCTATTCTGTTGCCTACCACCATGGGGATCTCTGGTTCGAATCCCCGTGTTACCTCCGTCTTGGTCGGGCGTCCCTACAGACACAGTTGGCTGTGGCTGTAGGTATGTGGGTATGTGTAGGGATCTGGGTACGTGTCCTGCTCCCTGCGTTGAATAGCGTGATCCTCCGACATGCTACGTCCCCCCGGTGAAACGCCTCACTGTCAGGTGAAAAGAAGCGGCTGGCGACTCCACATGAATCAAATTCAGATTCAGACAACTTTATTTGTCCCAGAAGGGCAATTCAGTATCGGAGGAGGCGAGTGGTAGTCTGCAGCTCTCCCGGGATTGGCAGAGGGGGTGGAGCAGCGACCGGGATGGCTCGGAAGAGTTGGGTAATTGGCCGGGTACAATTGGGGAGAAAAACGGGGGGGGGGGGGTGACACACATTTAGGGTGTAGATACGTGAAGCAAATACATTTCTTTCTTTTTGAACATATCCATCCATTATCCAAGCCGCTTATATGCATCCATTATCCCTCTGAAATAATCCCTCTGAAACCCCCCTCCCCTAACACAGTGCCTCCAAAACTGTACACGTAGCACACACAGCACAGTGTTCACAAGCACGGTAGGATATCATAGATAAAGAATAATGATGCCGAAGGGAAAAAAAATACAAACAACAAAGCCTCCCTTCAGCATTCAGCCAACATCCCTGGGTCTAGGAAGTACCTTCCAGAATATGTTGCATAACCTAGGTCCCCCATAATCAAGGAATGGGGTCCATATAGTATGTTAAAATATACCAATTTTACCTCAAGGCCGGTACATCAGATATTTCTTAGAATGGCATATTACCTTATGCCATTCTAAGACTGTCGGGGGCTTATTTGAAATCCATTTTAGCGACATGCTTTGACCTACAGCTTGGGTTAACACATTCAGCATTTTATTTTATTTTTTTGTCTGAAAGTCTCCTTGATGTGTAGGTGTGGCATCCCTAACTGAAGGCATACTGCATCCAAATCCAATTCTTTATTGAAAACCAAATGTAACTTTGAAACTACATTCACCAAGAAATCCTGAATATGCACCCAGGTCCATGTGGTGTGTACAAAACTACCAGCCTCCTCGCTACGCTTAACGCACAGAGCCGCCGACTTCTTTGGGTCCATCTTATTTATGAGTTGAGGCAGTACCTGAAAGCCACGCAGCGAGCTGAATTGTAGTTGCGTTGCTCTCTTACATACATATGGATATGTTAGTAGCATACTCCCATGCTCCTGTATGTAGCTTCATCTGTCTCCACCCCAAGGGTCTTGAGCCCATGGTTGCAAGATTGCATCATTCACTTTAAGTCAATTTCAAATCAATTTTATTTGTATAGCCCAGTATCACATATTACAAATTTACCTCGGTGGGCTTTACAACAATACAGCATCCTGTCCTTAGACCCTCACATCAGATGAGGAACAACTTTACCGGACTTGCAAAGGGCCTCGTAACAGCGTCTTACTATAAACCCATTACTACGTGTGTGTGGGCCCTGTGATGGCCTGGTGGCCTGTCCAGGGTGTCTCCCCCGCCTGCCGCCCAATGACTGCTGGGATAGGCTGCAGCATCCCTGCGACCCTGAGAGCAGGATAAGCGGTTCAGGTAATGGATGATGGATGGAATTAATCAGTTAGGGATATTTCCAGGTTAAATCTACGCCCGGTTTGATACCGAATAAAACTTCTAACTTGTAGCAACCTAAAAAAAACAAAACAAATGTGTTTGAGGTAGTCTGTATTTCAACCTTAGTTGGCCAGATGACACCATTCTGTCCCCTTCAAATCAGTCTTTCAAAATTGTAATACCTGCATTTTCTCCACAGAGAAAACCCTGTTTCCTTTTTTGTTTTTGTATTGGAGGAATTGGTGAGAAAACATAATTTCTTTCCCACATTTGTTAATCATATCCCAAAGCGTTTAGTGTAGATTCAACAATTAAATGACCATCTGCAACCTCTGATTCCTTCCGATTCAAATGGGAGGCTAGCTAGTGTTAACGGTTTACCCAGACTGAATATTAATGCTGCGGTAGCATCTAACCAGACAGAGACGGGATCATTTGCAACTGCATTTCTAGTCGTATGGTGTCTGGTGTGGCCGAAGAAACGCAGACGGAAGATATATGCATGCAAGACCTACATTTTGACACGTAGGAGTGAGAGGGTCTGCAGCCGCTCCTAGTTCAGATTTCATTGTCTGCTTATTCAGCAGGGCTTTCAAGACAGGCCCAGGCCCTCCATTAAGTAACGATAGACTGCCCTCTAGTGGTATAAAGCAATATTTAATGACGCGATAACGTGAATGGAAGGATGTAAAAGTATCAGGGCAAAAAAAATAAAAACATCACACTGTGGTGACAAGGATGTCCCTGACGTTTGAATTAAACGCAGGCAGGGTCTTTGTGGCCTTCATGGTGGCCAATATGTGACAGGGACTGGAGTCTCACCATGAGGTCATTCACATCCGTGAGGTTTGACCTGTGACGTGTTCCCTATTGAGATTGTGTCGGTGACGCTGTGTGGAAGAACGCAGACGATGAAGAAGTGTGAGATCCGTACTCACACTTCTTCTTCTTTGGTGGGTTTGCGTCATCAAAACTCTCAGTTGTAGCACTTCTCTCAAAGGAGGTAATAGGGCTGACTGCAATGGGCCTTCTCAAAAGCAACTCACTGCTTGAAAACTTGGCTTTTGCTTGCGTGTGAGCCGAGTGAGATGCCTCGTAGTTAAAGTAGGTATAGGGGACAAGCCCACAAGCGGATACATGTCAGCTCGGTGAACGCACAGAATATATACGAATGACAATGAGCAAGGCATGCAAGTCACAACAGATCGATACTACAAGGAGTCGTGATGGAAATCGTCCTGTAAACGTTTGTGCTTAAGGCGTTGGGCTTCTACCATACCACCAGATGGCACACTCGCGGCGCGTCATTGGTGCATCGTGAGGTCCGAGGAAGGTGGTGATCCGAGACCGTGAAAGGGAGACGACGTCCCTATCTGAGAGCGAGGGCCGGTTGGAATCATCTTCTTGTTATGCGAACCGTTACGTTGGCCTTCCCACAAAATAAGTTGATTGCTTATGTGCAACGCAAACGCCCGGATGCGTGTGGCCTTACCGTAGGGGGGGGGGGACAAAACATAACAGCACTCACCCATCAGCTAGGGTCGACTAGACCAGCCCCACCAAAATACGCGAGCAAAACCATGCGTATCACAGCGCGTGCTTTGAATTTCAGTTGTCGCAGATTCAACATGTTTATTTACGTGATTATTCAATGAGCGCCACGAGATGAGATCAATCAATCAATCAATCAATCAATCAATCTATCTATCTATCTATCTATTCTATGTGTCTGTCTATCTGTCTTTCTATCTATCTATCTATCTATCTATCTATCTATCTATCTATCTATCTATCTATCTATCTATCTATCTGTCTGTCTGTCTGTCTGTCTGTCTGTCTGTCTGTCTGTCTATCTATCTATCTATCTATCTATCTATCTATCTATCTATCTATCTATCTATCTATCTATCTATCTATCTATCTATCTATCTATCTATCTATCTATCTATCTGTGTCCATCTGTCTGTCTATCTGTCTGTCTGTCTGTCTATCTATCTATCTATCTATCTATCTATCTATCTATCTATCTATCTATCTATCTATCTATCTATCTATCTATCTATCTATCTATCTATCTATCTGTCTGTCTGTCTGTCTGTCTGTCTGTCTGTCTGTCTGTCTGTGTCCGTCTGTCTGTCTGTCCGTCTATCTATCTATCTATCTATCTATCTATCTATCTATCTATCTATCTATCTATCTATCTATCTATCTATCTATCTATCTATCTATCTATCTATCTATCTATCTATCTATCTATCTATCTGTCTATCTGTCTGTCTGTCTGTCTGTCTGTCTGTCTGTCTGTCTATCTGTCTGTCTGTCTGTCTGTCCGTCTGTCATCATATCATTATGAACAAAACTTTTCTGTGCAGAATCTACAAACGCGCGCGCCTCAGAGTATCTGTACAGAAAGAAAAAGAAAAAGTCCATTGCGGTTCATAATGGTCACCAATGCCGAGGTCTGGTCAAAAAGATAAGCTTGTTGGACCCTTGCGAGGTCTTTTTTTATTTTATCATCATCATTATTAATCTTGAAACTGAAAACAAACTTTACTCGCGCCTGTCTGGGGAGGGGCAGGAGGGAGCCCGGAGGGAAAGTGGGAAAGTAGATTTTGGGGCAGCTCGCCTCCAGATTCAGACGGCTCAGACGAACATGGACGAGTCCGCGGAGCTGACGGGAGGATCGAACGACGCGCTGCGGGCTCCGGTTTGTTTGTAGCGAGCCGAGGACCCCGAGAGGAGACGGATCAGCTGGTGAACCAGACGTGGCGTGAGAAGAGACCCGTAGTTTAGCTGCTCCGAAGTTCACGCGAATGGTTCAGCGCGCCTATCTCTGACTTCGTATAACCTCAAGTGGAGTTTTGTGTGTTTGTGTGCGTGTGTGTGTTTTTGATTCATTATATCCATGACAACCTGACATTAAGCGGCGGCTCGATTCACTTGGACGATCGCTGTCAACAGTTTGTGGGACATGGGTTTTGGACTTAAAGTTTCGGGGACAGCTTTAGTCATGACTGCCACAAAAGACACCACGCAAGCGTCGTAAGATCATCATTACTAATATTACTATTTTTTTTAATTTCACAACCCTACGCTTGTTGAGCAGGGATGCAAAAGTCCAATTTCACCAGTACACACACCAGCACGCTGCCCCGGGACGCTGAACTTCAGCTGCGCTTAGCCGACAATGGAGGAGCTGGGGAGGCGAAGGAGAACGGAGCAGGGAAACACTTCCTCCCCCAGCATGAGGAGAACTCCCTGTGCACCAAGCGGAGGATGCTAGTCGGTCTGGACGTGCTGTGTCTTTGTGTTGGTAAGACTGCTAATATCTCTTATTATCCTTTTCTAGTCGTGGTTGTGGGATCGGTAGTAGACAAGGCTGTCGCCTTGTAGGTGGTTTTTATATCAGGTTCCCGGTTTTGGCCTTGCCAGCAAAAGCGTGCATCTATTCCAGCCAGGCACGGTAGGGGATGTTGACCTGTCACATGCGGAACTGCCACGGGCAAGTTCACAGTCCCCCCCTCCCCATGTGCAAGTGCGGGTCTGTGTTCCCAACGCTGAACGAGTAATCCGTTTATAAAAAGGCAAGTCAGTTTACTGAGACACTGAATAACCAGGCAAAACATTATTATTATTATTTTTCCATCACTAACATATCATGATGACGGTGCACTGAATCCTGGTGTAGTGTATCCTGACAGTGCACAAACAGAAGAGAGGAGGAACTCGTCTAGGCAGACTGACAGGTCTGCTGCCTCACCGGCAGTTAGGCATGGCCTAACAGACAGTGTCAGACAGTTCTTGCGTTGCGTTGCCATGTTATTCCTTCGCCCCTGCAGGTATGCTATTAGCTGCTCTGCTGCACTGCTCAGCGTTTAGGAAGTGGCTTGTGGCCGAGTGTCAGCTAGCACGATGGGGGAAATGGTCTCTCTCGGTTCTTCCCTCAGACACACTGACTGAGCCTGCTCTCTCGCGGCAAATAGAAATAGCCAGTCCGGAACCCTCTTACCCCCCCTCCCAACCCTCCTAACCCTCCACACCCCTCAAATAGATTACAACACTGGGATTGAGTTTCTGAGCCCCAAGCTGGACACAACTTGAGCGGATTTGGAGCGTCGCTGCCTTTACCTTGTGACTGAGATAGATGAGGAGTGAAAGGAACCTCTGTTCACCTTGTTGTCTGGTGGAGCTTATTACCCGTGATGACCCACCCACCCACCCCCTGTCTGACCACATACTACCCACCTCTTGCACCATCACCCATCGTATCTGGTCTATCAGCAGATGATTGACCTCGACTCATCTCCCGGGATTTGATATCTATGAATAGTATTGCTTGTTGGCCATGAACTGGCTCCCAGTTAGATGGACCTTCTCATCTATACCACAGCGGCTTGTGACCGGCCCGATTTTCCCATAGATTTCATTATCGGATTCCCTTAACTGCTGACCTGTCATTGCAATCTGCTCTGTCAAGGGACTCATTCACCCATGTGAAATTCCTGTGGAATTTCCCCCCAAAGCAACGGTCCTAATGATCTTATCAGTTGAAGAGGGATTTCACTATCTGCCGCAGCCTTCACAACCTTCCGCCAGCCCCCCCCCCCAGCCCCCCTCGGTATTTACTGCATGCTGTAAAGCTGTAACTTGAGGTGGCTATGGGGCGACTTAAAGAATAACCTGGAAGAAGTGTCTCCGGAGCTGGGGTATTGAGAAGTTTAGCCGTGTCTTTGACTAATGTTTACAAGCCTTCACTCTTCCTCAACAATAGGCCTGTCGTAACGGCCTCTCGGTTCACTAACGGGGCAGGGTTGTTTATGGGGGCTTTACACGCTGACATGCGGGCACGATGGATGGATGGATGGATGGATGGCCCTCGGAGGTGGATCGTTCAGGTTCAGCTCCTTGTCAGTATGTTCCATGCTGCTTACAGAAAACCAGTGTTGTGTGCAAGTGTGTTGGGGTGTGTGTTAATGAGAGAGAGAAAAACAAAGAAGGTGTGTGTGTGTGTGTGTGTGAGAGAGAGAGAGAGAGAGAGAGAGAGAGAGAGAGAGAGAGAGAGAGAGAGAGAGAGAGAGAGAGAGAGAGAGTAAAAAGAATGCACACCCATGCATACCTGTTGTCAGTGGAGGACTGGGAGCAGAATATATGCCCCGTGGCCACACCTGAGTCCCCACGTCCAGGCACCCGCGTGTCAAGAGGTGACGGCTTTTTATCATTCCTGAGGCGCATGCTGCAACAGGCCTTCCACACTGCAGTGCGGACCCCCGCCGCCCAAGCACAGGTGGTCCTCACTCTGTCATCGCCGCAGTAAAGCCGGTTTTATGGACTTCCTCTGGACTAATTGAAAAGTGATTGCCGGACTTAGCGGCTGTTTAAAAACACATATTGTTTCGACTGTACGATCTAAATGAAACTGGGATTGATTATGATTGCTGGATTGATTGGCAGTTAAGTTAAAAGTGGGCCGAGTCCTGCTTTAAAAGAGTAAAAGCCAACAGCTATTTTTCAGGACAAACTGAAAAATGGCCTGACGGGGGGGGGGGGGGGGGGGGGCATAATGCTCACTGTTCACCTCACATAGCTTTTATTACGTGTATAATTAACATTATCACGTTTCGGAGCGCCCGGGTAGCGTAGCGGTCTATTCTGTTTGCCTACCAGCACGGTGATCGCCGGTTCGAATCCCCGCGTTACTTCCGGCTTGGTCGGGCGTCACTACAGACACAACTGGCCGTGTCTAGGGGCGGGAAGCCGGGTGTGGGTATGTGTCTTGGTCGCTGCAGTAGCGCCCCCTCTGGTCGGTCGGGGCGCCTGTTCGGGGGGGGGGGATTAGCATGATCCTCCCACGCGCTACGCCCCCTGGCGAAGCTTCTCATGAAAGAAATAAAGTATGACAGAGAGGTGTACATATACATACCATCATTTACGCGCACAGGCGTCCACAAACCAGAGGTGGTAAACTAAGACGCACTACAGTGCTGAAAGATGCAGCTCTACATGATGTCTGTCTGTCTGTCTGTCTATCTATCTATCGGTCTGTCTGTCTGTCTGTCTGTCTGTCTGTCTGTCTGTCTGTCTGTCTGTCTATCTATCTATCTATCGGTCTGTCTGTCTATCTATCTATCTGTCTGTCTATCTGTTTATATCTATCTGTCTGTCTGTCTGTCTATCTATCGGTCTGTCTGTCTGTCTGTCTGTCTATCTATCTATCTATCTATCTATCTATCTATCTATCTATCTATCTATCTATCTATCTATCTATCTATCTATCTATCTATCTATCTATCTATCTATCTATCTATCGGTCTGTCTGTCTGTCTGTCTGTCTATCTATCTATCTATTGGTCTGTCTGTCTGTCTATCTATCTATCTATTGGTCTGTCTGTCTGTCTGTCTGTCTATATCTATCTGTCTGTCTGTCTGTCTGTCTGTCTGTCTGTCTATATCTATCTATCTGTCTGTCTGTCTGTCTGTCTGTCTGTCTGTCTGTCTGTCTGTCTGTCTGTCTGTAAAACCTATACATAAACCTATACACTGGGCCACCACCTTCACAGGTTACACAACATGCTAAAGGATAAACAACATCTTTTAGGCCACATCAAGAACCGGTGTGTGTAATCATACCACCGACCCTATGCGTGCTCATCCAGAAACACAGCCACAGTTACAAGAGTGTAAACAATACCAGCATGGTGCACAAAGCAGGAGCGACATTTCCCCCATATACGTGGATTTATGAGCTCACCGCTGGAGTAGCTGGAGGCTGAGTTTTGCTCATTGCTAAAGTTGTAGCTTTGTTTACCACCGAGAAAATGTCTCCATAGGTGCCGCCCACCTCACGGGTCATGCGGTCGATTAATCAATTATAATCGATCGGCTGGTGGTACAATGCGGAGGTGGTAGTTGTTTTTTAACTGGCTAGGCAGGGGGGGGTTGTTATTTGTAGTAAGAAGTGGTTTCCTAAATGCAAACTATTGCTGTTTTGTGCTTTATTTTGCATAAGT
The DNA here is from genome assembly GCF_029633865.1 of Lampris incognitus. Lineage (NCBI taxonomy): Eukaryota > Metazoa > Chordata > Actinopteri > Lampriformes > Lampridae > Lampris > Lampris incognitus. The sequence continues at coordinate 48,255,183 of NC_079220.1, read as the reverse complement.
CTTTCTTTACCAGGTTGCATGACTTGATTTTACGGATGGCTGTGAAAGTATTGCGTTTTTGTTTTTGTTTTGTTGTTGTTTTGTCTTGTCGGAGAGAACTCAGCTGAGGGGACACAGTGACCTTATTGGACACCCCCCCTCCCCAAAGGCCCACCCATAACACCGACGCTGACAATACAGTGCCCTGGATATTAGCCTAGATCCAATTACAAAAACCCAAAACAGTTGAAATATGTTCATAAAATGTTATAAGCGTTTTCTTTGTTAAAAAACAAAAGTTTAAAAAAAAAGACAGAACAAGTTCCTATATGACCCATTGTTTGATAGGTCGACTGAGCTGACCAGCCTGTGTGTGCGTGTGATTTCTGGTCAGAGGTGAGGCGGCGCGCCAGGAGTAGAGGACCTATCTCTGCCCAAGTGATCGGGCAAAGCTGAAAAAGGGTTCCCTCCTCCCAGCATATATACTCTATCTCTGCTCCTCTCCCCCCTTTCCTTCCCCCTTCCTTCACACGAATTCCATTTTGGGAGGGACGGTGCCTCAGCCTTGGGACGCGTGGTGAGGCACTTTTGTTTTTTAATGTCTATGCGTGTCGTGTGTGTGTGTGTGTTTTTTGGGCGGGTGGTGTGTTTGAGAGTTCTTGTTTCTGTTTCGCTGGCAGAGAAAGCTGTCGGGTGAGACAGGGCAAGCCCGGCAAGTCACATCTTGTCAGTGTGTAGGGCATGGAATATTAAACCCTCCCCTGTGTGTGTGTGTGTGTGTGTGTGTGGGTGTGTGTGTCAGAGGAGCATGTGTGTTGAGTAAGTGTGCGTCACCATGGCCTCTAGAAAGGGAGTACTACTACAGCTGGCATGCGTACCTCACTTTGTTGACAAATTGTGCCGGTCTCATTTCGCTCTACATTTAAGGCCGATCCAACACGCCTCAGAAGCTCCAGAGCGCGGCGGTTATTGCTCCGAGGCCGCGAGACGCGAGGGGCCATTAAAAAAACAGCTCGGTCCAATCATTAGCCAGTGGAAAAAGTGATCCCACCGAACCCTCCTCGCTTAATGCATCGGTGCTAGCCGCACCCTCCCCGAGACAGGGCCGCATTAGTCCGTCTACTCTACCTCGCCTGTCGATACGGCTTCCTCCTCTCCATTAGCATGCCATAGACGGCCCAGAGTTGGGAGAACGCGTAGTCCTCAGAGAGACGGAGGAAGGAAGGATCAGACGGCAAACAACTGCAAAATGTGCTTTTAACGAGGCCACTGCCGTCCGCTCCTCGGTGAAGGCTCCATAAGTGCCCCAAGAATGTCTGTAGGTATGAGCTGTAACGAGTGAACCAATATGTGAACGGCAGTCTAATGCTCAACGCTCATTAGCTGGAACTGATCTGGAGAGGTTTCCTGTCTGAGTTGCTTACCTGAGGGGTACACCCTCGATCCCCCACCTTTATGTCTGTCAAAATTAATGACTCGTCCTCTGTTTGTTTGCCTCTGCCTCTCCCCACACTCGCAATCTCAGACTTTACCCCCACCCCCACCCCCACCCCCCCTCGGTGCCATTGCCTGGGTCCCATCCCCTTCGTCATTGCGGTACATCTCACCTGCCGGAGCCTACTCCACCTTCATCCTCCCAGGCTTTGCCGTGAAGCTGCTCCAACCGCGTGCACCCCACACAATCCAAACATGCTGACAGGCAGCCCCGCAGCCCTCAGCTCTTTCTATACATCGCAGTACAGTCAAGCAGCTCCACACCGAAGACCCCCACCTTTCCAACCACAACCCCCTTGTGTCACCCCTAACGCTGCAGTCAGCCAGTGCTCCTGCTGCACACGGCCTTACCTTCACACCGCAGACCACCAGAAAGCTCTTTAAAGCTCCACCGGTACATTCCACCGTGATGGGCACTCTTGTGTTCCTGCTGAATTAGACAGACAGACAGACAGACAGACAGACAGACAGACAGACAGACAGACAGACAGACAGACAGACAGTCCTCCTCAGACCTCACCACTCATACCCTGAGCTCCAGCGTTAAGCTCCAGGAAGCAGGTCAGTGGAGTGTGGAGGGAACAGAGGCAGCTGGAGGAAAGCATGTCTCCACTGGTGAGCAGTAACTGTAACAGACATCGGACAGGAAGCACAGCCCCTGTTGTAGGGGTAGGGAGGTGAGGGGCCACTAGCCCCAAGAGAATTGGGCAAACCTAATCCACCAATAAATCTGTTATCATCGTCTGGTGTGGATATGTCCAGCGCTGATGTAACCTGGTTGTTTTCGGGAAACAAGCCCGCTAATGTGCCGCGTATGGCGAAATGGCCGTGGCGTATTGTAGTATGATAAGTCATGCCGCGGGTTGCACCATGAAGCACCCCCCCGCCCCCCCCCCCCGGTCTCGGTGGAGTCCAACTGCAGCAGAGGCATCAATGATAGCAGATTACGGGAGATCTGGGGCCTTGGTGGTTCCTCAATGTCTCAGTTCCTCTTTGTTCCTCTGTGATCAGTCCCTTTGTACCTCCATAAGGGCAGACAAAATAACCAAATAGAGCTGGCACTTAGGACAATCCAGCCAATTACAGACAGGAGAATGGGATGTTTGCGTCTGGATGGGGGTGGGGGGGGGCTTTCCTTTGCTCCAGTTTCTACCACCTGGATAGACCTAACCTTGTACACACACATGTACCTGCACACTCATAGCCACACACAAAGGCCGCCGCAGTTCTCATCTCACGCAGTCATTTTTAATCGGATGTGAGACAAATTGTGGTTTGCTAATCATAGCTCTGGTGCCAGTGACCTCATCTCCTGTCTGACTTCTACCTGCTTCTCAGAACAGCACCGTGTGCAATCCACGAGTGTGTATGTGTGTGTGTGTGTGTGTGTGTGTGTGTGTGTGTGTGTGTGTGTGTGTGTGTGTGTGTGTGTGCATGTGTGTGTACCCTTGGAGACAGAAATACATACGCTGACTAAAACAAAGGATTTCTGTACATCAGGTGCAACGTTAGAAGCTTGTCCGATTCCAACTTAGCGATGACCGAAGCACACAGACCAGCGCTGGCCTACAGAGAGAGAGAGGGTTTCGTTGCTCGACGGTAACGGTACCAGGCCACCCACCTTAGCTGCAGTACTGTCTAAACTCTCGCATCGCCGTTATTACAGATTACTATGATGATGATGATTATTAGAAGTACCAAACCCTCTACGTTATTCGGTTTACCCGATTAATTGTTTTTAAGGTTGGCTTTAAGATAAGCAAGCCGTTTAATGCTGAGGGTGAGAACGGTTGGCATATGTCCCATAGGCTGGTGAGGGGCCCCGACGGGGGTGGACCACCCCTGGAGGATGCTGTAACTTGCTCTGGTCTGGCCCACCCCTTAACCACAGGCCAGATGGTGCTGGTGGTGGCAGGGCAGTAACAGTATTCCCTCTGCTTCTGTCCTACTTGCAGCTATGGCAGTCCAGGGCTGCACGGGCAATAGCCATTACCGGGTATGTGACAAAGCACCGGGCTGACACTACTTGAGATACAGCTTCAAGGCCCAGCGCCATGCTAATCCATCGTAGCCTTTGTTGGCTGTACAGCAGCAGTGTTTAAGGTGCTCGTTTGGGGTCTTTGTTAGTTAGCGGGCCGTTTGCTTCAATGCCTGTCTTTGGGATTGTTTGGTTTTTTGTGGTTTGCTGGATCCAGGGACGTTTATTTGGTTGGTTGAGGTTCGTTGCTCTTTTTTTTTTTTGCGAGGGGGGGATGGAGGGTTGTGTGTGAGCCATTTGGGTTTTTGTGGTTTGTTTGGTTGTGGGTTTTGTCTCTGTGGCAGTGGATTTGGTTGTTTGTGCCCAATATGTGTGTGTGTGTGTGTGTGTGTGGGTGTGTGTGTGTGGGGGTGTGTGTGCGTGTTTAGGGGTATTCTGCTGTCCTGTTTACAGAGTGGGTCCCAGCAGAGCCCGGATCTCTGACCCTCACATTCCAGAACTGCCACTAATCGCCTCCTTCTGCTGTTCTCTGTGGAAGGACCCCTCGCCACATCTCTCCTCTCTCTCCCTCTCTCCATTTCTCTCTCACTCCATCCACCCTCCAACCCCATCCTCTGTTTGTCAATTTCCCAGCCTGCAGGCCATGATTTTTAGCCTAGTTGTTCTTTGACATATCTAATTGCCCGGTACACACAACACACCATGCCCTCAAAGCATGCGTGTGGATAACTGGCATGTGACTCCTTCTATGTGCGTTTTGCCTTTTATTCACTTCCTGTAATCCCTTCTTCTTCTTCTTCTTCTTTTTTTTAAATTTGTTCTTTTGAGTCATTGTTGTTGTTCTCACAGTGAGCTCATTCTGGGCTGTGGTCATAGATGTGTAAATTAGTACCAGAAGAGTCCCCTTAGAGTGAGGCACATATCCCCTCTGCTCTCATTCCTCTCCCCCCCCCTCCTTTTTCTCCTTGTTTCTTCCCTCCCTCTTCTGCTCCCTCCCTCCCTCCTTTTTTCCCCTCCTCCTCCCTTTTTTCTGTCCCTTTTGACTATCTGAAAGCATTCCTGCTTCGAGTATCGGGCCCAGCTAGCAGCAGATTTTGGCCCGGCTTGTGCGAGTTGTTCTCCTCCTCCTCCTCTTCTTTTGGTTCCCCCTTGCAGGCCCTTCCTGGCTGGCTCAGTCGCTGGCCTGGCTCCTTTGAACATGTCTTGGCCAGGTGCAGAGATTTGCTCACAGCTGCCTGACAGATGATGTGGGGGTCTCCGGAGTGCTTTTGTGTCTTGTTGGGAAAACCGTTAGAGGCGGTTATAAAAAAGCACGGAGGCCGACTGTGACAGAGGAGCCTGTGATCAACGTGGGGTCACACAGGTACCGTCCCGCTTCAGCGTGTGCGTTTTCTGTTGCCAGTATGGGTTTGTTTTGTTTCCGCCCCCCCCTTTTTTTTTTTTTTCCAATTGTACTTGGCCAATTACCCCACTCTTACTCCACCCTCCTCTGCTGATCCAAGGAGGGCTGCAGACTACTACCACATGCCTCCTCCGATACATGTGGAGTCGCCAGCCACTTCTTTTCACCTGACGGTGAGAAGTTTCGCCAGGGAGATGTTGCACATGGGAGGATCACGCTATCCCCCCCCCCCAGTTCCCCCTCCCCCCCGAACACGCGCCCCAACCGATCAGAGGAGGCGCTAGTGCAGCGACCAGGACACGTACCCACATCCGGCTTCCCACCCACAGACACGGCCAATCGTTTCTGTGGGGACGCCCGGCCAGGCTTGAGGTAACACAGGGATTCGAACCGGCGATCCCCGTGTTGGTCCACTACGCTCCCCGGACGCCCCACGCCACCTGTTTTTTTTTTGTATTTGTTTCCGGTGCTTATGTCGGGTACATTTTAGTGGGTATTGTAGACGGTATTTGGCCGTCACATTTCAGACCCTAGAAGCTTTGTGAACAGCTTAGCCGCGGCAGTGTGGGCTTTGGTTTCGCGGCTCTTACGGCTCAGTCAGTTCATGGACCAGACACAAAAATGGGGAGGGGGGAGGGGGGGGACACCGTCTATCAATATCGGCAGGTCTGAGGTTATAAAACAAGCTGCTATGTGGCTGAGTGCTTGATGGCTGCCGTTAGGGCCACCAAATGCACTGAAAATGATCGGCCAAGGGATCGGCGCTCCTGCAGCAGCCCCCCCCCCCCCCCCCCGAGCATGGCACTTTGGTTATGACAGTAGTGGAAAATCTGTCCATTAGTGCCTCGGCCGTTCAGCAACATTGATTACTGTCAGACGGCAGGCTATGCCGGTCCCTTATGAGGACGCAGGCGGGGAGAGGTTTGGCGGATCGAGAGGAGCCGTCAGCGAGTTGCGGGTGGGTAAGCGAAACGTTCTTATGTTTCAGACCTTTAGACGAGGCGGCGTGTGCCTCGCTCAACTCAGCTGCCTCTTAACGTGTCAGATAAACGGAGTGTGAAGACTCAAAACGTGACCTTTCCAGGCCGGACTCCCTATATATTGAAATTGATGTGCCGCAACCACTAACCCTGAACCCGCTGGGCAGAGGCCATCGATTTCTAAAGGCAGTTGTGTGGTGCTCATGTCGCCGGTAGGCTCTGCCAGATGGTCAGGCGGACACGTCAGCTGCAGACTAATATTAATATCTGGGTCAAAGGGGCTTTCCTGTCAATATGAGACCACAGAGGGATGGGCTTTTTTTTTCTATTTAATACAAGACTGCATAGGCCCACAGGTGTGTGTGTGTGTGTGTGTGTGTGTGTGTGTGTGTGTGTGTGTGTGTGTGTGTGTGTGTGTGTGTGTGTGTGTGTGTGTGTGTGTGTGTGTTGCTGCACTAGAAAGAAAGGGCTTAGTCCATATCTCTGCAGTCTTTGCCCAGGCATGAAACATGCTGATAACAGGATTAACTTTAAAGAGATGTTGGTGCATTCTGTGCAGGTGACAGGAAGGAACTAGGAAACCCTCATAAAGGTTTTTTTTTAGCCTCGGCACTTTACGATAAACCTTGCGGCAGTGCATCTGATATTAAAAAAAAGGGCTTCCTCGATGTGCCGGCTCAGTAATCCAGCAAGAGTGACTCCTATCAAGCAATCTGGGGAGGGGTTTTTTTGTTCCTTTTTTTTTTTTTTTTGGCAGTATTTCTTTTCCAGAATCCACATTAAAAACCCGTGTCTGGTAACGCTAGCAGTGCCTGTGCACCAACTGGACTGCACTGGTCCTTCATACCACATTTCTGGCCATATTTCTCGTGAAAGTGCTGGGGTGTGAAGTGGTCGGAAATGGTCATTCCGAGCTGAACGTAGGTGGAAAGAGGCGAGCGTGACACCAGCCGACGTGGTGGGTGGAGGAGATGAGTGAGAGATCAGGGCTGGATGAGAAGTGTTTTTTTTGCACGCTATCGCTTTGCTCTCTCTCTCGTCACAACTTCTGCTATCTGCCTACGACACGCTCCCCGCCTCCAGCTCTCCACTCCGTTCTCCATCGTTTGTTTTTCCTTTTCTTTTGTTGTAATAATCAGTGTTTGGTCTTTCTTGCAACGTGACTTGGAGTGATTGCTGAGGACATTGGCAAGACGCTTTTTCTCAACAGTGACCTACGTAACTCCATTCAGCTGGGCCGACCACGCCCGGCCATTCATCAAGCCTTCAGCTACTCAGCTGCCCAGGTTGCCTCTAGGGCTCCTCAGACTGCAGCCTCGCAGCTACACATGTCTCTCCCTCATTAGTTTGGGAATATGGAATGAGTGCAGGCATCTTGTCGGTAGACTGTGGCCGTGATGGGGGGCGAGGGGAGGTGGGGGGGGCAGTAGTGTTGCCATTTGTCGTAAAAACCTCTTGAGGACAGAGTGATCAGCGTGACACAGGCCAGGGATTTATGTTTTGTTTTCCTTTCAGTCACATATTATTGATTTATTGATTGAGGTTTCCCAACGGGCTGTGTAATTAAGCTTGTGTGCGAGTGTGTGTGTGTGTGTGTGTGTGTGTGTGTGTGTGCTTGCATTCCAACAGGAACATATATGAGCATACATGCACGCCTCTATTCGTGCATATGTGTGTGTGTGTGTTTGTGTGTTTGTGTTATTGGCATCAGCCTACTTGAGATTGCATGTCCTCTCCGCTGCTCAGTCACGTAGTCCCGAGAGCTTCTCTGGCAGGGTCAGTGTTTCAATCTGGGTTCCAGCCAGCAGCCAGCAGGCCCGGGTTGACAGAGGGACACGGAGGGGTTAATGATTAGTCCCGTGTTCTCCAGGGGGCATTCCGCGGAACTGAGGGAAGTCAGAAATGGAACAGAGGACACGGGACATGGGTCAGCGGACAGGAGGAGACGGTCAGCATGGCAGGGCAGACCTTTCACAGTACAGTGGGGACAGCTACTATTTTGAAGCCTGGTCTGCAGTAAAAGCGTTTAAAGCTCGGTCCCCAGCACTCCAGTGGAAAAAATTCAGTCCCCCTTGTTGTTATTGTTCAAAGAGTTGCGCAACTTCTGCCCGCTGAACTTTCACCAGGGACACTGTGAGGTTTGTTTGCTCAACCGGGCCAGTCCTTGACTACAACCTTGCCTTCTCTGATTCTTTTAAATCGCGACCAACAAGGAAGTGATTGTGGAAAGCTGAAGTAGGACGATTGTTAATATCAGGCTAGGTTGAGTTAGTTAAAGGTCAACGTGTTTCGCTGGAACACTGCTGCATTGTTACACAACCCTCCAGGCTTAATATCACACTTGGAATCCTGCTTTCAACACGCCGTGATATTCCGGATGATACACACTGTGGAGGCCCCATTTTCCACTTTTCATTAAGCACCGTCATGCCTCGTCCCTCAGTCTACTTCTCTTGACTGTCTTGTCTGCCTCTGATTGTTTGTCTGTCTCTCCTCCCGTCTGCCCCCGTGGAGGAGGTAGTTATGTGCGGAATGCCAGCACCTATGGAGGGAATCTGGGAATCCTGTCAGCATGTGACTGACACGCTGAAAACCTGCCCGCTCCTCATGTTGCGTTAATGGCTCTTTCATGCTGCTCTCACATGAGGCTGGAGACGGGCACCCTATCCTAGCCCACTGTACTGGACCCTCCCTCATCTTCTTCTTCTTCTTCTCTCCCTCTCCTTTGTTTTGATTCTCCATGCATATACCACGTCCATTCAGACATTCATTCAACCCCGTCTCTCTCTCTCTCTCTCTCTCTCTCTCTCTCTCTCTGGCTGTATCTAAACTCCTTCTTTTTTCTTTCACCCCTCCCCACAGCCTCCATCCCATTCTTTGCATGTGAGCTGAAGGCGGTGACCCCATATAGGAGAGGGTTCTTCTGCGGCGACTCCAGCATTACCTACCCCTTTCTGGAGAGAGAGGCCATCCCTGACAGCCTACTCATTGCCGGGGGCATCATCATTACCGGCCTCACGGTGAGATACTCGGGGATATGGAGCCGGGCATGGTGTCAGATTGTTTTATGATAGACATAAAGATACATACATACATACACTATATGATTACAGGTTTGCTTAATAGCACCCATTGAAACAAGTTAGTGAATCACATACCGCCCAATTCCATTCCACAGATTCCTGCATTAAGAAATACTGGCCCTGAGCAGACTTTGGATTTTCTTTCTGTCATTGTTAATTCCCTGCAGCCCAAAACCTGCACCTTGAGTTCTCTAACAATGCAGTGATGGCAGCGAGCTGCTATAACCTGAGGCTGTTCTAATACGGCAATTGACTGCAAATGTGCCACGTATCTGCTACCTTTCTATCTGAATTTGTCCGTCTCGCTTGCCTAGATTCGTCATTCACACTGTTGAACAATGGAGTCCAGGATTCAAGCAGAATCGCCCATAGAACCGTTAACATAAAGGACAATGGTGGTAGTCATCATCCTTGGCCTCCAAGTCCAAATCTCACTTCGTTTGTAAACTAACCGCAAAGTTCACTTAGGGTCACGTTTCTATTATGTTCACAACTGCATGACAATGCTGCAACGCTAACCGCTCCTTCCTCCACCAATTGTTTTCCCAGATTGCGCTTGGCGAGTGTTACCGGGTGCGTTTCCGGGGCGTGCATTCGCGGGCCTTCGTGCGCAACCGTTACGTGTCGTGCCTGTACAAGGAGCTGGGCAGTTTCCTATTTGGCTGCTGCGTGGGCCAGTCGCTCACCAACATGGCCAAGCTCAGCGTGGGCCGCCTGCGACCCAACTTCCTGTCTGTCTGCAACATCACCTATGCGTCCATCAACTGCACCCCGGGCAGCTATGTGTCCCAGGCCACCTGCAGGCAGTCCAACCACAAGATGGTGGAGGAGGCCAGGTTAGTAGTGTGTGTGTGTGTGTGTGTGTGTGTGTGTGTGTGTGTGTTTGTTCAGAGGTTGTTTCATTTGTTGT